>NC_056755.1:19038333-19345000 GCF_018687715.1 Carya illinoinensis | reverse complement strand
AGCACCAATTGTGATTGTGCCTAATTGGAGTCAACCTTTTGAAGTTATGTGCGATGCAAGTGACTTTGTGCAATTGGAGCAGTGTTGGGGTAAAGGCGAGATAAGCTGTTTAGAGCCATCTATTATGCAAGCTGGACATTGAATGAAGCTCAGTTAAATTATACACCAATTGAGAAGAAGATGCTTGTTGTGGTGTTTGCTTGTGATAAATTACTATCTTACCTCATTGGTACAAAGGTGATAGTATTCACTAATCATGCAGCACTTCGCTATTTGTTTGGCAAGAAGGACGCTAAATCGAGGCTAATTTGTTGGATCCTCCTTTTTCAAGAATTTGATTTGGAGATTCGAGATAAGAATGGAAGTGAAAATTTAGTGGCTGACCATCTCTCTCGATTAGAGCAAGAGGAAGAAAGACCAGATTCAGTGGTCCAAGAGGCATTCCCTAATGAGCAGTTGTTTGCATGTGAGATCAAGCTTCCGTGGTATGCTGATATTGTTAACTACCTAACTTGTAAAGTTTTACCACCTGATCTTACTTACCATCAACGCAAGAAGTTTTTGCATGATGTGAATTATTATCTTTGGGATGAGCCTTTGTTGTTCAAAAGATGCCCAGATCAAATCATTCAAAGATGTGTGCCGGAAGAAGAGATGCAAGACATCCTCCATCATTGCCATTCCTCATCATATGAAGGACACTTTGGAGCCACCCGTACAGCAGCTAAGGTACTTCAAAGTGGATTCTTTTGGCCTTCTATTTTTCGTAATAGTTACACTTTGGTGAAAACTTGTGACCGGTGCCAATGTATGGGGAATATTTCAAGGCATCATGAGTCACCACTGAAAGGTATTTTAGAAGTTAAGTTGTTTGATGTTTGGGGAATAGATTTTATAGGGCCTTTTCCTCCTTCTTTTGGTTTTGCTTATATCTTATTAGCGGTTGACTATGTGTCAAAATGGGTGGAAGCAATTGCTACAACAACAAATGATGCAAAGGTAGTGCTCAAATTTCTGCACAATAATATATTCACAAGATTTGGCACTCCATGAGCTATTATTAGTGATGAAGAGACTCATTTTTTGCAACAAGTTGTTTGATAATCTTCTTTCTAAATATGGTGTAAAGCACAAGATAGCACTTGCTTACCATCCTCAAACTAATGGCCAAGCTGAAATTTCAAATAGAGAAATCAAGAACATCCTTGAAAAGACAGTCAAAACCAATAGAAAGGATTGGGCTAAGAAGCTTGATGATGCTTTGTGGGTATACCGTACAACCTTTAAAACACCTAACGGGATGTCTCCATACTGATTAGTGTTTGGAAAGGCATGTCATCTTCCTGCGGAGTTGGAGCATAAAGCTTATTGGGCTGTAAAAAAGTTTAACTTTGATTTGAAGGTAGCAAATGAAAAGCGACTTCTTCAATTGAATGAGATGGAAGAGTTCCGAAATGATGCATATGAAAATGCAAAGATCTATAAAGAAAGGACGAAGAAGTGGCATGACAAACAGATTCTTAGGCTAGAGTTTGTACCAGGACAACAAGTTTTACTCTTCAATTCACGACTCAAACTCTTCCCAAGAAAGTTAAAATCAAGATGGACAGGTCCTTATACAATTCATGAAGTTTTCTCTTTTGGAGCAGTAGATTTGAAGGACAAGACAGGTAATATTTTCAGAGTTAATGGTTAGAGATTGAAGCACTACTATGGAAAACAAGTGGAGAGGAACTATGCATTTATTCCTTTTGGAGATCCTAATTGATGAAAATTGAAAAGTCTGGCTGTAGACTTTAAAACAAGCGCTTATGGGAGGCAACCCATAGATCTATCTTTCATTCTTTCATTTATTTTATTATCTTTATTTATTTAGTTTTAATAATTTGCTTTTTGATGCAGATTTATTTAGCATGAATAAAGAGCTGAAAAATTTTAAACTACGGAAGATTCATCATGAAACCAGGGAAGTTCCTTTTATTTCTTCAATCCTTTTTACTTTTGCATTACAATGAGGACATTGTTTAGTTTAAGTTTGGGGGTGTAAACTTCTATAGTCATTTGATCCTCTTGTTTTCTAGGTCTTGGGTTGTTGATAGGTTGTCTGATTCTCTTACCAAGCATGCATTGGAGTAAGATTTAATTCTCTATGACTCTGAAATTTGTGATTGAAGATGGTTTTGAGAAAAAATTTCAAAAATTTCTTTTATGTCAAGTGGAGTTTTATGGGTACTTTGGTTTAAATCTTTGACCTTGAACATAATTGAATACATAGTCTTTTTTCTCTTATTCCATTTTGCTTATGAAGAGAAGAAGTTGAATTAATTAAAAGAGGGAAGTTCGATTTTGCTTTGCTCTATAATCCGTTGATGGGTCATTGAGGCGAAATTCTAGTTGAGACCAAATATTAGAGAAATGATCTAGGCATTTCTTTGGCATAACCAAAAAGCTTTCCCAGCCATCCTAAATATCATGCCATCATTACATGGTGTGTTTCCACAGTCAACCCCCTTGAGCCTTCATAAGCCTTTATTTATTCTTTGAACTATATAAACTATGCCCACTCTAAGCCTGAAAAATAATGAATCTACCTTTAATAGTTTGAGAAAATACTTTGGTGGAGAGTTACATTTAAAAGAGAAAATTTGTTTCATGATGAACTGTATTATGTTTGCTCTCTCTGTTTGATCAAAGAAGAAGAAGAAGAAAGATAGTAAAACAAAAAACAAAAAAAAAAAGGCAAAAAAATAAAAGAAAAAGAAGTCACTAAGCGGAGTATGTATCACCTCAGATTTTGTTAAAGGAATTGTTGGTATTACTTCAGTAATTACAGCAACAATAATGCCACAAGTATGAGCATATTGCCAAGAAAGAGCTATGATTTGAATCATGTGGGTATCTCTTTTAGTCTTCTTTTCACTAAGTATTTTTTCAATTTGTTTTGATTTTCCATATCCAGTTCTTTCTTAACCCTCACCCTGTGGCCTATCATTACAACCTTATTAAAGACCTAGTGGAGATGATTTCTGAAAACTGGACTTATGGGATTAAGTTTTGAGAGAATTCTTCTGATTTTAGTTGTTCTACTTTTATCTGAGTTTGCAGGTGGTTTGAGGTTAAATTGACTATATCACACACACACTCAAGATCTTAGCTTTAGGTTGAAGTAAACGCCTAACTCTTGCTTGACAAATTGCAAAATTTTTGATTGATTTTCTTCCTATCTTTGATGTTAAAAGAGTAAGATACTAGTAATGAAATCTAAATTCATAAAAGCTTGGTGAGTGATGATACTTCTCTTTGGGGTCGAGTTGATATTGCCTAAACTATCATTTGCTTTTCTTTTTGTTTGAGGACAAACAAAGTTGTAAGTTTGGGGGTATTTGATGACTTGCAAAATTTCGTATTGCAGATTTTACAAGATCGCTCGAGCAGATGCTTTTGGCCTCTCGAGCGAATTCAGGCAGATTCAAACGCTCGACTGCCGCTTGACAGTGAGCTCGAGCGGGTTGCTAGAAAACAAAAATCACTCGAGCGAAGACATTGGCCGCTCGAGCGAAATTAGGCAGAGTCGAACGCTCGATGTGCGCTCGATAGGACGCTCGAGCAAAATCAGGCAGAGTCGAACGTTCGATGTGCGCTCGACACCCCGCTCGAGCAAACATCGTATTTTGACAGATCTAGGGTCTTCCGCCGTCACACCATATAAAAGTGATTTTTCACTCTATGGCCGTACCTTTTGACTAGAGAACATTTTTTTTTTTGGACAGAAAAACACAGCTAGAAGGATTCAAATCATCTATTTTGGAATCATACACGAGCACAGACGAGAGAAAAGCGTTGAAACATTTCCTTGAGAATTTGAAGACAAGTTGCGGCTGTGAGGAGTATTTTTCAGCGTTTATTTTCTTCCAATATTCTCAGAACAATTATGGTGAATTCGTTCATGTTGAATTCCATTTCTAGCATGAGCTAAATTTTATTTATTCTAGGAAAACGAAGTAACTTAGTTTCAAACTATGCTTGATTGTCTATGCTAATTTAAGGCAATTCTCTCTTTATTTATCTGATTTATTCTGAGTTTATTGCTTCTAATTAACTGGTCATTGATTATATGATATTTAATCTTGTGATTTGCTATCAAAAGAGGGAATCTTAGGGTAGATCTTCAATATTTCAGCATAGGAATTATAGAGATCGAAAGACTTGTATGAACCTATGTAGTAATTAAATCATTGGTCTTATTGCTTTCTTGCTTTATTAATTTGCATATTCTTGTGTGAATTGATGAACAAGAATAATTTCCAATTGACTATCGAAAGAGGCTGTTAGATGAATTAGAGATTTGCTCATGAACAAAAAGAATTAAATTAAATTAGCTGGATGAGAAAAGCATAGTGAAGAATTAGGTGAAATCGATTTCCTAGAAGTTTTCTTTCCCATTAATTTGATCTTCGAACGTCAGTTTTATTTCCTTTGCATATTTCTCTTTAAGTTGATCTTAGTTTAATTTGCAACTACAAAAATCTTAGTGATTCCTCTAGATAAAATCGAGATTAGTATAATTTTGGTATTTGGCAAAAGTAAGGTACCAATCCCTAAGGACGATACTCTTCTTATCACTTTATTATAAAACTACGATACTGTGCACTTGTAGTTTTGCACTGATCACACACAACCACCACAGGAGGTGGCCAATTAGGTGGAAACAGAGGTGATTAGCGGACCATCTAGTTGCCAATGTAGTTCCTGTATGTGGCGCTCTAGTCGGAGCTACCTCCTCTGGGGAGAGGGGGAGGGGGGATAGAATGTCACCATCAAAAGCTGCCGATGTGCCACTTAGTAGCTGCCAGCAAGTGCGATGAGACTTTCAGGCCTTTCGGGTGTACATGGACGTGCACCCATTAGGTGCACTTTGATAAGCTGCTAGTAATAGGTTTGAGCTAGATGGAGATGGAAACCTCTAGCGGCCCAAGTAGTGGTCACCGGAGGGTCATGTGGGCTCATAGCTGGCTGCTGTGAGCCGTTCAATCGCGTGGGGCAACATCCTGCTATTACACACCATGCACGAAGTGCAAGGTCTTCATTGCCGATGACCACCATGGCTACAGTAGAGAATGTCAATGGCCGTTGAGGTGGCCTAAAGTACCTGCTGGCAGTTTCACGGCTTGGGCGCAAGATGCATTTCAAGTTCACAGGACTTGCACCCATCGGGTTGCCATGCATGGCCTGTACATGCACAGCACTTGCATTTAAGTTTACAATGCCATGGGTGACAATTATTGTGCATGCAAACCAAAGTGCTTTGTTTGGTACTACACATTTAAGCATTCAGTGATTGCCCGCTAGTGTTTGTGTTCAAAGCATAAACTGCACCCCTTGGGTCGGGAAGATGAATGGCCTGGTCACTTAAACTGCAAGTGCCATTTGGAGAAACTTGCGTGTACAATAGTAACAACTACAAAGGCAATGAAGAGTTTACTAGCCCAATTTTTGCGATGGCATCGTTAAAGAAAAGAAGAGTAGAGAAGTTGGGTGTACTTATCTAGAGGAAGCTTCACTTGTTCTTTCGGAGATTATTTAGTGCACTAAAAAATCTTCCTTCTCCCACCTCTAACTTAGAAAGTCAATCAAATCTAATAGACGACACACTTTTGATGCTAAAAAGATTGGACAACAAGTCGGAATGGAAGAACAAATCCTTCCCAACCTGCTATGACGATACGAGCCTCAATCTGTCTGATTTGGTGCCCCCGACAATAGTTCCGCATACAACCATGGTAATGAAGGGAAAATGAGTGCAAAGAAAGTAAAATAGATAAACACACATTTACTTAGTTTGGCATAATGCTTACATCCCTAGAGTTTGAGAGGAAAATCTACTATAAGATTCTTGTTTACAGTCTCATCGTTTCTCATTTCTCACTATACAATGGTTATCTAAGATGTATTTACTGGAGAGAAACACCTTTGCTATAGCCCCCTATCGGAGGAGAAGTTGAAGAAGAAGAAGTTGCCTAGAAGTCGTCTGGACCTCCCCTTTTAAGTTGATCCCTCTGTCTGCATGCCCCTACAGGGATAAGGCAGGTTCTGTGTTGCATGTCTAATCATCTCTCCCTTTCCCACTTTCTCCTGACCCTCTACTTCCTAACACCCTTTACATACTTTCTGACCCCCCTTAGCCCCTCTTGTCACCTAGTGATGGCCAGGTAGGCCCAAGCCTGATCTTCGGCCTATTTATTTTACCCCTCATATCACTGTTCAATGTTTCTTCCCTTTTTTCATAATCAACTAGTGCTTGGAGCATTAAATTAAGAATGTAACGCATATTGCAATATATAGTTCTGCTGTATATAATTAGTCGGTATATATGTTAACACATTAGGTTTGCATAGAATTCACAGCATTTAAAAAAAAAAAAAAAAAAACCAAAGCACAAATAATTTTTTATTATAAATAATGTGGAAGGTTTCCACATTAAAGGTGTACTGGTTGTATCATTACGGAAACTCGCAGATAAATTTATTGATTTGATTATTTTTATGAAACTAATAAAGGCCGTGCAGTGAATGGGTTTGTTCCAACGCTTTGAACCTGCATGTACGCCATGTGTATGTCTAGACGACCACGTGCTCTAGACGATCTACTTGAGCTTCACTTACATTGGATTGGCTTTGATCTTTGTTTTCCTTGGGGAGTCCTGTCTCCACAGATTCTATATCACTACGTTCAACGCTCGCAGTACCCCTGTTATCTCTGTACATAAAGTCCAAGATCAGCTGCGCGATCCCTAAACCACAGCCGAAGCCATTAGGCACAGCAACAAAAGGATCACGTCCGAGCAACCCAAACACAAACCAAGAAGTCCCGCACAAGAACACGAACAGTGACAGGAAAAATGGCATGAATTCGACACTCTTAGTTTTAATCAGAGTCTTCATAATTCATAGAGGCGAGGCATACATGATGATGGAGAATATGCTCGCAGCAAACCCACAAAACACCTTCCTGGTCTTGCCAGCTTCCAAGGCCAAAAGGGAAACCAAGGCCTCGATTGAGAAAACTAAGACTACGAACGAAAAGATCCCAAAAATCTTGTCCTTCACCCTTTTGGGCGCACATATGAGAAATTAGATGGTCACGTATATGAGCTCGATTGCCGCCCCGGTTCCATTGATTGTGATACTAAAAGATTGTTTGGTGACACAAAGGGAAGGCCATACCATGCAGATAGGAGGCAGTTGAGCATGTAATCACGTATGGAACGCCTGAGAATTTTACTCCTTTATTCCGTATGATCCTTTTGAATGTGATTATTGGGGCCAAGAAGAGAACTAAAGCAGTGATGTTTCCAAATATTCCGAAGAAGAAATGCACAATCTCCATTCTTTTCAGTCTCTTTTCTACAAAATCTCGAAAGGAGAAAGATAACTTCGAGATAAGCGTACGTAGGTAGTTCGTGAAAGAATTAGATATATCTCTTTGATTAATTTGTTTGCTTGGTACACAGTACTTATGGCTAAGGAGATCATATATATAGAAATGCACGTGAGTACGTACTGTTTGTTGTTTGCTACATTATTATAGAATATCAATGTTGAAAGTTCATCATTTTAGCGGCTTCTTGTTGTTTCACAGTTATATCAACGACGTTGAAAGTTGATTTGGCGGCTTCTTGTTGTTTCACAGTTACATTAATTTAAATCATTAGAATGCATGCAGCATGTTGTTTTTCTTTTGTCTAGAAACCTAAATGCATGCTCATTACAATTTATTTTTAACTATTTCTACTTGTTGGAATAGCACTCGCCTAATGTTGGTACGTAACTCGTGTGAATGAATGTTTTAGGGAGGTGTTTCCTAGGTATATATGAAACCAAGAACAAAGCTTTCATTAAGTTGATTATTGAACAAAGCTTTAATTAAAATGTAGCAGTCAATTTATGATGATGGCACTGATGAGTTCTTGGAAGCACTTGGAGAGAGATAGAGCATGCATGAAACACGTACGGAACTAAACATTGAAAAATTATCAAGTCAACGGATTTTATCTCATAGAATTATATATAGTTCTGGCTTTACCTTAAACACGTAAGTAATGCGTATTGCGTAATTACCTGTCAACCAAATTGATACCACAATTAGTTCTGTATAGAATTATATATAAATGTCACTGCAACAGAAAAGCGCTGTTGGTCCCAAATTATAAGGATTTTGTCCTAGAAAATATTTTGAGATGAAAAAAAATCGTCCCAAGCGCTTCCCTACAATACTATCCTAGAAGATATTTTGGGACGAAAAGTATCATTTCATCTCAAAATATATCTTTTGGAATGAATTTGAAGGAAACCGATCGAATGGAAAATTGTTTTGTATCACGGTTGAAGTTCATCCCAGAATATCATTCGAACGGTTACTATTTTACCTTCGAATGATATTAAATTTTTTGAACGATTGCAAAATACGTTAGAACAGTATAAATATACCTTGTCATTCGAATGTTAAAGGGACAGATCAAACGGCAAAAGAGTTCGATTGGATAAAAGTTATGTTTGAACGCTATGAAAATAAATGGCGTTCAAACATTATGTGATCGTTTACGGTCGTTCGAACATTTTAATAAATGGAATTCGAACATTATGTGGTCATTCGAACGATAGCTATTTTATTAAAAATCCATTGATAATAAAAAACCAAATATACATTCATAATATTTGAAAAAAAATACATTAGAAACTATTTAATAATCACAAAAATTTTATAATAAGTGCGAACATAATAAATAACAGTGAGACTAGCATTGTTCGTACATAATTAGATAATCCCAAAATCTATATGAAAAAAACCATCAATTGCTTTGAGGCCTGTACTATTGCATAAGCTGCTGTATTTGGCATTGCATCTCTCTCATGAATTCTTCTTGTTGTTCTTCATGTTGTTTGAGGCTCATCTCCATGTCTCCTTATTTCGCCAATTGAGCCTCTAACTCATGTTGCCTTGCAATCAATTCTTTGATCCTGGGATTCGCATTCTCTTGCACTATTGACTCGTAGAGGAAAACCCGAAAGAAGAGGAAGAGGGAAAAGGCTTTATATAGTGACCCAAACCCCTCAAATATCCTGAACGTTGACTTAGAACCTGTGTAAAAATATCAACATTATGTGTTGAGGAATTTTGATTTAATGCAAATTCAGCACGTATGGCAATCATTTTATCCTACACATAAGATAAAGAGTTAATATCGTCATAAATATTCTAATATATTTATTTAAAATAGATTATAATACTTACATAATTTTCATGGGTTTCGGGATGAGTCCACTCTCCATTACGATTAGTATGTGATGCAATATATAATTTTGTCAGATCATAATTAGTATCTGAATCTTGCTACAATAAATATTTGTTAAGATATAAAGTTATTAGGATTCATATATTCAATGAACTATATATAGTAAAAAAAAATAGCAATACCAATTTCTTCGAGAGGCGATGGAAAGATCTTTAACCTGCATGATGATTAATCTTTAATTTTGATCTATTTGTTTTGTTTGTAGAACTTCACTCCTACATAGAAATTGAAAATATTAGAAAGTGAAATTACAAATAGAACAACTAAAATAATTAATTTAATTATACCTTATATGATGGATCCTCAAATATGTCACAAAGTTTTTGCCACTCAGAAAGTCAGACATCCTGAAAAGGAAGTTGGCATGCATCTTCCATGTTCTCGAACTTATTATAATGCTCATGACACATCGCCTTTTATTTGCAGAATGCATTACTCATAAGCTTTTCCACAGTCTTACGCTCATCTCTCTGACCAAAATTTAATTCAAAATCATCAATGAAAATAAATATACACAAACATATTATCATTTATAATATTCTAAATTTAAGTAAAATATAAAAATTTATTTTACTAAATCAATATTTTAAACATTACCAAACAACGCTTCTTGATAAGCTATTTAACATCTTGGAGACTTTCTTCCATGAACTCGTTGCCAAGGGTGCATAAGTTTGTGTAAGAGCACCCACATGCAATGCAAGCCAAGCTGCTGGTTGCCCTGCGCCTAATGTATGTTCCTCTAGGAGCTGAGACTAGTAGCGATCTAGGCAGAGAGAGGACTGTTTCACTAGAGCAACCGGTGAAGATTTCTGATTCCCAAAGTCTTGTTTGGGAGGGTCATTTCCTGCCATCAGTCTTCAGCGATCGTGGTTGGGGACGTATCCTAAATAAGCGAGAGGAAGCATGGGAGCTCTTCTCCTATATTGACATTTTTACTGAGTTCTATAGTGAGCTTGGTGGTGCCAGCCCAAATGACAGAGGGGCATACAAGATCTCTGTTCGAGGAGTTTGAGTTGTATTTTCACAGGATGGGCTTGTTGAGCATCTCGGTAATCCTAGGCTGCTAGATGCATATTTGAACGTGGTGCCTAGAGAGTTTGATCCTTGAGCTAAGGAGGAGGCATAAGTTTATACTTATAAGGTTGATGCCCTTACTGATCATGAGGTGAGGGATTTGGTTGTTGGTCCAGATGCTCCCCCGTATGATGGGACTAAGAGCATCAAACAAGCATATCTATCTTCTTTCTTCAAGATCATGAATTTAATAATTGCCAACAACATTGACCCTCAGCAGCACAAAATAGAGGTTGGCATTGACCAGACGAAATTTATAATATGGATCACTCGTGGCATTCCTATCAACCTGTTGGGATATATATTTGATAGGATTCGATCAGAGTTCCAGTACATTTTGACGAATATACTGCCATTCGAATTTTGATCACATGATTTCTGCTATTTGCCGGTGTCATGCCTGATGTTGCCGAGCATAAATGCGAGCCGATGGGACCGATAAACAACACCACCCTCTCACGCAGCACGAGACACTCAAGACTGCATCTTCATAGACATGTTCTAGACCCAATTGATCCTCAGAGAGATGCACAGCCAGGAGATCATGGAGTATCGACTGCTGAGACATCTACACAGGTCAAGGCATCAGTACACAACATTACTTGTGAGGAGATCCGCGAATAGATATCAGCGGTGATCGATGTAGTGCATAAGGAGGTCCGTTATGCTGTGTTTGTGTTTCATATAGAGATTATTGCTAGCATCTCTGTTTCATCCCAAAAAATCCCTTTTGTTGTTGTGTGTGTATGTATATATATTATGTACGTACGTCGTGTGTGCATGTGCACATATATATGTATGTACATTTATATCTATATACGTATGTAAGCATGGCATTTTATTGAGCTCATAACATTGCAGTACTCACAAGCAATATTATCGTTTAGAGAAATGTTATTTTTATCCTTACTTTTGTCATGTTTTAATAATGAATAATGATAGATATAGTCATAAAGTGTACAAGCGCAATGCAATCCTTCTAAAAAAGAGTGGGGTCTTACAATGGATATTTGGGGTCTCAAAGGAATAAGCCCATGTATTAAAAGGTCAAAGGCTAAGGCGCCAGGGGCTGGTCTGCAAGTTTAAGTATTGGTCTTACTGATGTGTTATAGATAATGACAATAGATAACACATTCGATTAATTGGAAGGTGGTCACTCCACTTTACAAGGAAAGTTTTCAAGATAAATTTTGGAGATTACTCACTATTACCCTCATCATGCTCTTATAAATAATACCTAAAGGTAACACATTTATGACATTCAATCATATACTTATAATAAGATCACTTTTCTCTAACTTAGGCATTGAAGTTTCACAGGCTACCTCGTGCCACCTTCTCATTTCGTTGCAGGTTTTCTGTGCAGTTGGTGGTGTGGAACATGTCTTTAATAGTTTTGTTGTCTATGGGATGTCTATAGACTTCAAAGTCACTTTCAAATGCCAACTACCACATGATCTGAAGCAATTCGAGACCAAGAGATGAATACGTCATTAACAGTTGAACACGACAGAGATGGAAGCAAGGCTATTGGATGCTGAAGAAAAGATGAAATAAGCAACGACTCTAGTCGAGCAACTGCAAAAGGAGAACGAAGAGTAGAAGTGATAGAACACTACTATGCCATCAACCAACAACGAACAGACAGAAGGAGATGTGCAAAGTGCAGGAGTCAACACCGAGGAGATAGAAAAGAAGAGACTACGCAACATGCTGCATAGCCTTGTAGACAAATACAAGGAGATGGTAAGAAAAATGGGAGGATCTTCCTCCGTAGAGCAACTGCTAAATCGGACAGATCTTCCCTACAACAAAAGACTAATGGCAAAACCACTCCCGCTGAAATTCAAAGCCCCCCATAATGATATCTACAATGGATCCCAGGATCTTGTACATCACTTAGAGAATTTTAAAGCACACATGACCCTATATGGCTTCCCAAGAGAGATAGCCTATTGTGCTTTCCCATTAACCTTGAAAAGATTAGCATGAGGGTGGTTTGGAACTTTGTGACCTGGGTCAATCAATAGTTTTGAAGATTTGGCCAAACAATTCTTAATGCAATTCATGGTGAATAGGAGACACCGACGACCCACAACTTACCTTTTCATCATTAAGCAAAGAGTGGGAGAACTTGAAAGCGTATTTGACCCAATTCAATAAAGAGAAACTGACCATGAATGATCAGGACAAGAAGATCATGCTAGCTACCTTACTGGGAGGCAAATGTCCCCAAAGTCCATTCATGGCCGAGTTGGCCAAGAAAACCCCCTCATCTTTGAGGGAATTCAGGAATAGAATTAACGATTATGTTAACGTGGAGAACACATTGTAGGCCCTCTTAGAATCCAGGAAGAAAGAGGCGAAGTTGAAAGTCAAGAATTCAAGTAGTTCGAGAGACAGGAAGACTAGGTCAAGTAACCAAGGAGAGGGCGAGAGAGACACCCCACTTAGCAAGACCAAGGGCCTCGACTCATCCATAACAATTTGGGCTTACAAATAAAGTTGGGAACTACATGGAAAGAGGCACACCCACCTACAAAGGGCCAGCGCTATTGCAAGTACCACTAGCCAAATGCCCATTGGACAGAAGATTGCTCAACCATGAAGAAAAGAATAGCCAAATCGGTAAGAAGTGGGGAATGCAAATGAATGTTAGCTGACCACATCAAGCCAAGAAGAGAAGAAGGTCGGGGGCATGAGCCCAGGCAGAGCAAGACCCCAAAAAGGCAGAGACAAGATAGTGAATGGAGGCAAGACATCCCCACCAACCTCGAGACCAAGACCAAGCCCCCTTAGGGGAAATCCGCACCACAGTAGGAGGATTTGCTCGTAAGGGAGTGACGACATCTAGCATAAAGGCTCACGCCTGTCAAGAAAGGTACCACAAGGTGTATTTGGTAGATAAACCCTCCAAATACCCCAGATTGGGTACCACGCATGTTATTTCCTTCGAAGATGAAGACTGCCAGGAGGTCCTATATCCCCTTGATGACGCCTTGGTATTGACTTTGTGGATCTTAATCGACAATGGGAGCTCAGTCGACATCTTATTTTGGGATGTCTTTGCCAAAATGGGCATTAGCCTTGATAGGCTACCCCCGTCACTGACCCCTCTAAATGGATTTCTCGACAAGGCAGTTCAACCAATAGGCACTATCGCATTACCAATCACAGTCAAACAAGGGGCCAACATGGTTACAACAATGACAGACTTCTTAGTGGTTAAAGACCTGTCATCCTACAACACTATACTAGGACATCAACTTTGAATGATTTGAAAGTTGTCACTTCTACATACCACATAAAAATCAAGCTTCCAATGGAAGCAGGTGTTGGTGATGTCCAAGGGGAGCAAATTTTGGCTTAGGAATGCTACATGCAAGAACTCAAGGTAGGGGCGCTATAGGTATGTGTCACGGAAAACTCAAGCACTAAGGCTGCCACCACCACCATTAGTCGTAGCAGGCCAAGACATGGAAGTTAGGGATGAGAACAATCTGATGCAAGTGGAAGCAAATGAGCCTCTGGAGCTAATGATATTACACTTAGATCGCCTGAGCACCACCAATCGTATGGGAACAAGACTCCCACCCGAATATAGAGAGGCATTAAAGCAGCTATTGATTGAGCACATGAATGTGTTCACCTAGAGTCACAAAGACATGCCAGGAATTGACAAACTCATCATGGAACACAAGTTATGTGATGATCTAGCAACAAAGAAGATACACCAAAAGAGAAGAACCTTTAGTAGAGAGAAGTGCACAATAGTAGCTAAGGAGATTGATTGCCACGTAGCCACTAGATTTATAAGGGAAACATACTACCCATAATGGCTCTCCAACGTGGTGTTGGTGAAGAACGCCAATAGGAAGTGGAGAATCTGTGTTGATTTCATAGACTCAAACAAAACCTACCCCAAGCATAGCTTCCCATTACCACGGATAAACATTAGCATAGACGCCACAACGGGATACTGAGTGCTAAGTTTTACGGATGCTTATTTAGGATATAATTAGATCTGCATGAACAAATTGGATGAAGAAAAGATGGTGTTCATTAGTGACAAAGGTTTTTACTGCTATCAAGTAATGCCCTTCAGATTGAAAAGCAACAGGGCAACTTACCAAAGGTTAGTCAATTAGATATTTAAACAATAGATCAGAAAGATTATGGAGGCATGTGTTAACGACTTGTTGATTAAAAGCATGGAACCCGCCCAGCACCTAGCTGACCTACGAGAATCTTTCACGGTGCTTCACAAGTATAAAATGAAATTGAATACGGTGAAGTGTGCTTTTGACATAGATATGGAAAAATTCTTGGGCTTCATCATCTTCGAGAGGGGCATCGAGGGGAACCCAAAGAAGATTGACTCAATCTTGAAAATGGAGCCTCCCAAGAACATCAACGACGCCCAACAACTAGCAAGCACAGTAGCAGTTTTAAACAGACTCATATCAAGGTCCACGAACAAATGCATCCCCTTTCTTAGGGTTCTACTAAAGGTATGACTCACTCAAAAATGAGTAGCACAAAGGCTATCCCAAGTGCAGTAGGATGTCGTGTAATAATTATAAATAAATTCCTAGATCGTCTCCTCAGGGAAAGTTACTTAAAATTAAACTCGTTGAAAAATGTGAAAAACTTCACAAAGAGAAAACGAGAGGATGATATGTGCAATGGATGGAAGAGGTTACTAGTCATGGACTAGATTCATGTTTTTAGATTTTGATTGTCGGATTGAATGTAAAGGACTAATAGATTAAACTTAGAAATTAATAAAACTAAATTAAGAATTAAACTAAATTAGAAAGTAATTGACAAAACATGAACTGAAAATTGAAAATGCCCAAAACCAAGATTCTAGAATTCATCTTTATATTTAAATCACAAATTCTCAAAATAACACAACAATTGTAATCACTATTAAATGAAGGCTTAAAGAAGTAAGAAAAATAAATAATACAAAATAAGTAAACAGCAAATAAATTACCCAAACTTCTAAACCAAAAAAAAAATCTCAAAAGTATTTCATAAACTTTAAACTGAAGTTAAATAAAAATAGAGAACAAAAAGTCTAGACGAAAACTCCCCTTCACTATTCAATTGAAATCTAAAGCAAAAAGGAAACAACTTCTCACATACCACTCTTGAAAATTAATCTCCAAACCTTTAATAAAAACTTTAGAACAACTCCTCTACTCCCCACATATGATGTTTCAGAAAAATCAAAAACAAAAACAAAAGCTTTCAACCAAACCTTTCTTGCAATAAATTAAAGTAACACACTTAATGAGAACTTCTAAAACAATTCTTTTTGTTTAATGAAACTAACCAGCACACTTGATTAAAATTAAGGTATTACACTTAATGAAATAAAATTCTAGAACAATTCTTAATACACTTAATAAAAATTCTAAAACAACAAAGCATTGAAGCCAAAAGGAAAAAACAAGCTGCCGAACAAACAAAATGTTTAAGCAAAAAAAACTGCCGAACACAACTAAATATTTTCAGTCCCCTCTTCCTTCCTTCTCTTCTTTTTGTTCTCTAAGGCCTTTTTATACCCGTGTGTCTCAACCATCCAGCTGTCTTCCTTCTCCAATATTCTCCAATTCGGTGGAAAGGCAGCAGCCTTTAATGACTTCCATGTCAAATTCAGTGGAGAGGCAGCAGCTTACTTCTTCAATGTATAATTTCGGTGGACAGCAGCCTTCAGTGACTTTCAGCTCATTCATTCCCTTTTTTTTTATTCAATCACATGCACATCACAATCTCCCTCTTCTCTCCAACTTATCCACGTTTTCAACTAGCTCAAAATCAGCCTCTTCTCTTCTTGCTTTCACTTCTTTTCACAATTTTTTATTCAATCATGCACCGGCTCCTTTTCATTTCTTCCATGGGATCACGTTTCAGCTCCTTCTTCCAGCTTGCCAAGTTGTTGCCATGTGAGGTTGTTGCCATGTGAATGGATTAAATTCATGTGATATGGAACCACTTGGAAGACAAAAAGGGGTATTTTTCCGTGGGTTGGAAAGGAGATTTATTTGAGTGTGAAAAAGGGATCCGTGAGGTTTGAGGGGCATTTAGAGTTATGAGACTAAGTATGAGGTGGCATGAGTATTCGGTGGGGTGAGCTTAAGGCTTCACATGGGTAGTGGGAAGGTAGGGTTTTCCGAATGATGAGGGGTGACTTGATTAGTGGAAAGGCAAATTGGTTGGTTACCACTCATAGGTGTCGGCTAGAGTTGGATGGTGAAGGGATCCGTGTGTGAGAGAGTAGGGTGATTAGGATTTCCTTATTTGAGAGGGGCAGTTTTTGCTAAAGTTAAAGGAAGGTGTCTAGGGGTCTCTTTTAGGTAAGTGGACTAGAGTTTTGTGGAAAAGGGAGCTTTGTTGACCGGCAAGTGGGGCTTGGGTTTAATGATGTGTAGGTGAGTGGAGGTAAGCTAAAAGGGACCATGTGAGTGATGGGTAGGTGTCGAATTGTTAAAGAAAAAGGTAAGATGAGTAGGGCTGGTTCTTGGTGAGGGGTTGCTAAGTGGATGGGAATAAAGAAATGGAAAAGCTTGCTTTTTGGCCTTTTGGAAAAACAATTGTGTAGTGGTGTTATGTTTCCCGAAATTAGGGGTGGAAAGCTTGCTTTTTTTGGCCTTTTGGAAAAGCAATTTGTCTAGGCATCCTTTTGAGGTGGCGGTTTAGGCTCATCCTAGGTTGATGGGCAATGGGATGGATGGTTAGGATTTATGGATGAAGGGATCCATTGGTAAGATGGTAGCTAGCCGAAATGACTAAGGGCAAATTAGCTAATGGAAAGGCAAATGACCACTTTTTAGGTGGTGGCTAGGTTTTGGGGGAAATGAGGGATGGGTTGGACGGCAAGTGGGGGCTAGGCTTTGGAAGTTTGGTGGCTTGTTGGAGGGCAATGGTGGGTCACGGTTTAAATGAGCATGATGTGGGGTGATTGGTGTGGCCGTGTATGAAGTTAGATGGAGTTGGGAGTGTTTGAATGGTGGGAAAACTCAAGACAAAGTATGAACAAGGCATGAACATAATGAACCATAGTATGCATGAAAAATGGAGATGGAGATTAAAAGAAAAAAGAAAACACTCAACAACAAAATAACACAATTGAAAGATTAGCTTGAGCAACTTCCATTCACAGATGGCAAAAAGTGCTTCTATCTTTTGAGGTTCATGGATTGAACCCAAAGATGGAAAGATAGCTCAAGAAACTTCATGAACATGAAAAACAAGAAGAACAATGGTACAAATGCAAATGATAATGGAAAGTAAGAAAAATTATGGACTAGAATGCACAGTAATCAATAGTTGGTAGAATTCAAGCAGAAACTCATGCTTTTAATCAATTAAAATCACAACTTTGATTTATTCAGTTTTCTATATAAAACCAATGATAAAGTAATGAAAGAATTAAGATATATTGGTTCTAAAAGCATTCAAAATGCAATAATTCAGCTCAATCAAGGTACATCCATGGAATGAGGAATGTGATTAGGCTTTCCAAGAATTGAAGCAATACTTATCCAACCCACCACTATTGAAGTAGCCTAATCAGGGAAACACCTTGTATGTATATTTGACATTATCCCCCCATGCTATTTCCGCAGTCCTAGTTAAAGATGAGAAAGCAAATCAAGCATTATTATACTACACAAGTTGTGCATTAGTGGGCACCAAAACCAAATATCCGTTAATGGAAATGCTAGCATTTGCATTAATGACAACAGCCAGGAGATTGCGGCCATATTTTCAAGCTCATCCCATGAAGGTATTAATGCACCACCCCCTAGGGAGAATATTGTAGAAACCAAACAGCTCGGATAGATTGGTTGCATGGTCAGCAGAACTCAACAAATTCAATGTCGAGTACATACCTAGAAGTGAAATGAAGGGGCAAGCCTTGGTAGATTTCATTGCTAAGTTCCCCAGTTTCCTAGTAGAAACTAAAGTTACACCTTACTAGCAACCCTGGCAGGTTTTCATAGGCAGATCCACTTGCCAAATGGGAGGAGGAATAGGGATCTACATCATCAGAGAAGTGGGAAACAAATTATTACATGGCCACACTCACATTTAAAACCACAAATAAGGAAGCCAAGTACAAAGCCTTGATAGTTGGACTCCCGATCACGAAACCTCTAGGCACCATGTAGGTTGAAGCAAAGGTGAATTTCCAAATCGTGGTAAACCAGGTGTTAGAGATCCAAGACCAACTAGCCTATTTTAGTCTTGAGCAGATACCAAGGGAAGACAACGCCATAGTAGACCGACTGGCCAAAGCCACCTCCACTAAGGATAAGGTAAATCTACCCTAGGAGGTGCACAGAAAAGTGATAGAGATCCCAGCAATCCGAATACAAGTGAGCCAAGTAGGGCCTACAGCGCCAAAATGGGCCAAGGCAATTTTAGAATACCTGGATACAGGCAAGCTCCCCAAGGAGAAAAAGGCAACAAAGAAGATCAAAAGGAGCACAGCACAATTTGTTAGACTTGATGGAATCTTTTGCAAAAAAGGAATTGCCGCCCCCTTGCTAAGATGCATCTCACCTGAGGAAGCGCAATACGTCCTAGTGGAGACACATGAGGGCATTTGAGGGAATTATTCTGGTGGCAAAGTTTTGGAGAGGAAAGCCCTTAGGGCGGGCTATTAATAGATCAATGCCCTTAAGGATGCTAAGCAATTTACGAAGAAGTGCATCAAATGCAAGATCTATGCCCCCAACTTGTTTTGCCCACTAGAGAAGTTATTCTCTATCGCTGCCCCATGGCCGTTTCGCCCAATAAGGAATTGACTTGGTTGACCCCTTCCTACCAGGGAAAAGGGGGTAAAACATAAAGTTGTTGTTGTAGACTATTTCACGAAATTGGCGAAGGCAGAACCCCTTACAACTATAACGGCAAAAGTTATCACTAAGTTTTTGTGGAAGAACATCATCTGTCAATTCAAAACCCCTTACAGTTTAATATCTAATGATGGGAAGTAGTTTGATTTGAAACATTACAAACAAGCTTATAGGCAAGTGGAGACAACAAATAAGTCTTTACTAGGAATTTTAAAAAGAAGCTCACTGACAGGAAGGGATAGTGGTTGGAAGAGCTCCCAGGAGTGTTGTGGGCATACCAAACTACTGTGAAGACCCGAACAGGTGAAACACCATTCACATTGATTTTTTGGAGCACAACAGTCACCCCAATGGAAATCGGTTTGCTCACACCGAACCCACCACTTTAGCCAAATTGAGAACAACGATGCACTGGAAAAGTGCCTCAACCTCCTAGAGGAGAAAAGAGAAGAAGCCGAGATCCAAAATATCCTCCACAAAAGAGAGACCAAGCACTATTTTAACAAGCGAGTCAAACCCAGATCTTTTAAACTAAGCGACCCGGTTGTCAAAGAAACCACAGTCACAACACAAGATGGATGAAAGCTCAGACCACATAGGGAAGGGTCATACGTAGTAGTAGCTAACAACAAACCAAGATCATGACGCCTCAAGAATAGTCAAGAAAAGGAGTTGCAACACCCTTGGAACAGTAAACATCTAAAGAAGTTTTATCCTTAATTCTTTTCTCCTATGTATTCAATATAGCAAGATCAATAAAGGCGGATGGTTATTCAGCTTGAGTGCCCACGACTCCCTTACTTAGCCACCAAAGTCAAGTCCAAAGACCCGCGGTGCAGCCAAAGGGTGTCAAGGTCAAAAGACCCACAACCCCCTTACTCAGCTACCAAAGTTAAGGCTAAAGACTCATTGTGTAGCTAAAGTGTGTAGAGGTCAAAAGACCCAACAACCCCTTCTTTAACCACCAAAGTTGAGTCTAAACACTTGTGGTAAGGCCTACCTAACCATGCCTAAACACTCATGTTAGAGCCAGCAAGAGGTGAACATACACATCAATAACATGGATTAAACCAAGCGCCAAGATTACAAGATAAAGCTGAAAGAGAGCAACATATTAGCAGCAAGAAAAAACATTGTCCAACGTATCACAAACAGATCAATACAACATTGTCTAAGATATTACAATAACATTATCCAAAGAAAAGACAAGGAAAATCTTCATGGAGGTGGAGCAATTGAAGGCTTTGAGGGCAACGGTGAGAGCAAAAAGGCTTTGGGCATGGTGTTGTGCCCCAAGGCATCCACAAACTGGCATGAAACGTCATCAGGTATGAAGGCTTCAAGGTCCAAGCACCTCAGGTTAGTTTGTGGATGGACCAATAGGTAGGATCGTAGGTGAGCCACACCAGCTCCATACCCGTACCCAAAGACCCAATCTCTAACAGCCCTAGCGGCTACCAGTTATGGATGTAAATAGACTACTTCGCCCATTGAAGCGATCAATTCTAATTCCAACTTTGACAACCATTTCATGTCCTCCTTCACCTTCCAGCCTAAGTGCAGCATGGCTTAGCTCATCTTGTCTTGCCCAGCATCTATTTCCTCCCGATCTTACTTGTAAGCGACGAACCTACTGCACAGACCTTCGTAGGACTCTTCCAACTCAGGTAGTTGAGGACCAAATTGCCTTCGAGATTCCTCATGTGATGCCTTTGTCTCTAAAAGCTCAAGGAAAAGTTGCTAGACACTTTCCTCAGAAGCAGCCAACGCTTGGACATGCCTCGAGCACCACTGCTCTATGGAAGACAACATCTGCTAAGAGGATTCCAACTCTCCTCTAATGTGGGATAATTCGTCATGGGCTGAATCACCTTCAAACTCTGCCAATTACAAGGCAAAGTTGTTTATGGCATTGAGGGACTTGGCCTGAAGCAAGGAGTTTGAGGTTAGCCTCCAAGGAGCAAATATGACCATCAACCTTCTCTAGGTAGAACTCTACCTTAGTCTTCTTGACAAGGAGCAGAGTCATTTCTTGCTTGGCAAAAAATCCAAACATCTACCTAGTGCGTACCTTTGACTCTAGGTCGGCATGATTGTTCACAATCTAAGCCCCCAAGTCGTCCACAAAGCACAAACAGTACACTAAGGAATGGACCATATGTGTAGAGAGAAAATATGACTATAAAGAAACTAGAAATATCATATCAGAGACAAAAGAAAAAAAAAAATCTTTCAAGCTGCAAGACATCTCTACCATGACTCTGTTCTAAGGAAGAGAACTCAAGTGAGATGGTCCCTCAACCCCTCTTGCCATGGCTCGTAGAAACTCCACCTGGGCCCTTCCTAAGGATTGCGTCAAAGGTGTAGAAGAGATAGTAGCAACCTCTATCTCAGGTATATATGAATCCTGGACTGAGGGGACTATGAATGCAAAATTGCCACTGAGGCTTCCACCCCCTCTGCTTCCATCTTCTTCATCTCCTTCTTCCACTTGATCCTCCCTGGATAACCCACCCCCCTCACTAGGGGTCGAGAAATCCACATCACCACTAAAGAAAAGGGGGAAGGGAGGGAATGGAGACCCTTTCATTGTCTACTGGTACGTTTCACCCCTTGAGATAGTTATGGGCAGGGAACATAGATTGAAACCTTGGTTGTCGCCAGTATTAGGAGTCGCTGCCAGCCACTTCGATTGAAAATGCGTCATATATGTCAAACACAAACTCGCTGCCACTGGGAGTTAAGAATAGCAAGAGGAGAGAGGGGCACTCAAAGGGGGGTGTACCCATCGAGTCTAACCCCTTGGCGGGAAAATCAAAGTCGAAGGTCGTGGCCAAGTCAACAAGGACTTGGCCCATAAAGGTTGTCTAGCCTGGGGGATATAGGCGGCGACATAGGCATAGGAGAAACAAAGGATGTCTCCCCCTCCATAGTGGGGCAGACACCAGAATCAATGGCCATATCTGGCCCCACATCATTAGTTAAGCCCTCAACGTCTTCAGTCAGGCGGCTGGTAGGTGCCTCACCCTCAATTTGGTGAAGGCACTTCTCAGGAGCTTCAAAAGGCAGGGACGCAAGCCTCTTCTTGGAAGGGGGATTCACAACCTTCAATATACGCACCTTTATATGGGAGCAGTCATGCACAACAAGAAATTGATTGATACTTGCAGGAGTCAGGAGTTGCTCCGTCTACAGGGTGTCATCATTATCTTTAGCCCAATTAAGGATTTTGTTTTGCAATCACATTCTTAGTCGGTTAGATCTATGAGAATCTTTTTATCATCAAGGACCTTGCCTCAATTAGCCCTTATGGGAAAATCCCAAATGTTCATTTCAAAGGTTAGGAATTCCTTACCACTTCTAGAAATAAAGAAAATTTTCTTTTGCCATTGTTTGGCATTCGAATGGTGACCCAAATGTTGAGCGCGGACACAAAAAATATAGATGTTACTTGATAGCCCTTTCATGAAGTAGAAAGAAAGGAACCCGTGGGCAGTTAGGTATGGTTACCTCTCCCCCAAAGGTTTCAAAACCATGTGGAACACTACGCAAGAGCATAAAAGCACACGGCAAGCATACGAGTGGAGTTGGGCAGGAGCCAATTGAAGAAAGTCGAGGACATCCTAGACTAGGTGACAGAATGGAAGGTGAAAACCATGTGTTAGGGCACAAATAAGAAGATCAACCCTCCTCGTCAACAGCACCCTCTGAGGGAATTGTGAGATTCAAGGAGTCAGGGATACAATAGGAAGCCCTCAGTTTGTTAAGTCTCAAGCAACGAGTGTAAAGCGCTTGTGAACGCTTCAAAGAAAGGTGGGGTTTGACCCTCTGAAGATTTGGGTGTAGAATGGGAAGAAGAAACTTTGGAAGGGGCCTAGGAAGAAGCCTGTTGGGGAGAGTGGGAAGAGCCACAATGAGCTATTAGGTGTATAGACTGAAAGAAATGAGGTAAGGAGAGTAAGAAGTTGCAAGTCGCTTTGGAAGCTTTAGAGAATAGAATGTAGAGAAAATGAAAGAGCTAGAGAAGAAGAAGAATTTAAGAAAATGAAAGAGGGAGGAGGAAGAAAACAATGATAAGGGATTCTTGGGATGGCAAATGGATGACAGCACCATCTATTATCATTTTTTAATAAAAATGGAAATAAGGAATAAAAGCACTAGAATAGTTATAGCTGACATGTGCCATGTCTCTAACGTGCCAGAAAGTTAAATCTCTGAAAGCCTGCACCCTAGTTAGCGAGGTATGGTCCCTGAGGTCGCCATCTGTCTTGAACTAGTAGGGTAGAAGAAAAGAGTTAGTGAATTTTCCACGTGCAAGCACGAAGGAAATTAGTAGGGTAACTAGAAGGGATATTTAAGGCCTTATAGGATAAGCCCATGTATTAAAGGGCCAAAGTTTGAGATGCTAGGGGTTGGTCTAAAAGCCTAACGATTGGTCTTATTGATATGCATTATAGATAAAAGGAATAGATAACACCTCTAACTGATCAAGAAGGTGATCAAAATTTCCTATAAATAATTAACTCTACAAGTTGTGGCAGTTTAAAATGGTACATTCCATGAAAACACACTTATTCAAAAATTTAATTAAGTAATTAATAAAAAGATTTAAATTTAAATAGTTATATTATATCTTGATAATACTAGAATCTATTTATTCATCGAAAGAAATAGAAAAGTTAATAAAGAAAATAAAACTCTATATAGATCAGGAAGGTTCCCTTACAATCATTTGTTGTGATTTACTTATGATCAAGAATCTGATGTTCCATGAAACCTTTCTTAGCAACATTACTGTAGAATATCTGTGTTTCGATGACACATTTACTTTCAATTTTTAACTTTGCCACTTTTTGTATTTTACTAACGCATATGTCCATTGTCCACAGTCAATTTCCATTTTTTACTGACTCATTGAGTTAACTATGGAAGACTTGATTAAAATTTATAATTTGTCTTTGATGAATTAACTAAACTTTTCAAGGCAATTATAATTGTCTAATTACGTATTTTTATTACTTTTTTTAATTGGAAAATCAAAAAAAATCTTGGCTAAAATATTTAAATAAATACTTTATTCATAAACTGACTTGGTTTGATATGGTATATCAAATTATAAGCTTACTTTAATTAGCAAATAGATCTAATATATCAAATGGTTTACTTCTGCGAAATCTCTTCGTACTTGGATCATTCGTTAGTTTAAGCATGAGAATGACAACATTTCTAAACATATGCCAATATCTATAGTAATTGTAACTTCATTAATAGGTCAATATTTTGTTAAATTTTGGTTTGAATTTTCTTCTTCTCCAATTCCAAATTACCCTGTATTAAGAATTTAATCATTTGACAAAGGAAAACTGTGATATTTTAATCCATGAGCCTATGATGTGCTGGGTTAAAAAAAGATTCTTTTAAATACTAGAAAATAAGAAGTTATTGAGATCTATGTAGGATAACTCGACTATTATATTAGATTCTTATTAGGTTTAAATTTTGTTCATTATATTTTTCATGGCGTACAGATGTGTTAATTTCATTCACAAAACCATATAAAGAAAATAAATTGTCGAATGATAAATTTTAGAGGGTGGAAGCAATAGGAGAGAAGATGTAAAACTATAACACCCCTAAACTCCACTTCAAATTTGGTAGAAACTGAAGTGTGAGGACATGCAACATAAGGTTACATACCTCCATTCATAGTGGATAATATGTAATGTACCTAACATGTTTCTAGCATAATACAATAATCATAGCAGATTCTTTTCTTTCTTTCTTTTTTGTTCATTTTTAAGTTGCACCAGAATAGACTAAATCCCAAAACACTCTTCATAACATTAATACATAAGTTGCTTCAACTTCCATCAAAACATAACCTTAAATCAAAAGAAACATAGTACTAAAGTAGGAACTCCTTAGCTATAGTTGACTACATATTTCCTTAGCTACAAATTAAGCCGCTTGCGTAACTCGGCTATCAACAATAAAATGACATTAAAAAACTGGAGGATAGTCTCCATTAGATCCACCAAACTTAGCCTCTCGCTAACCTATCTCGTCCAAGTTTATTCTTCCTTCTTCATGATAACCTTGTACAGCTTCTACTATTTTGAATAGCAGTAGTAGTTAGGACAACCATGGTGAGTTTTTTACAATTCCCAGCAAGTTATGCAACTAATCTACCATCAATTTACAAAGCATGCATAATAATAAACATGACATTTTTGCATGAAGAAGTTGTATAAGGTTGACATGGTTATCAACCTTGATCGTTCGAATTAACCATTACCATAATAAACTAGTAACATGATTGACATGAGCTTGCTTTTATCAGAAAAGTAACATCATTGTCATTATAGTTTCATACTTCATAGCATGCTTGCTTTCATAAAAAGACTACGATAATTGTAGATCTTGTTTTTATACAAGGTGGACGCCTAACGGTTTCCCATGGACCATGAGCTCATACTAGTTATCGCACCACATCACACGTTCTTAGACTAGCTATGAGTATGTCATCAAAGTTTTCCTCATGAACGTTCGAATTAACCATTACCATGAGTCTTAGCGGCACCCACGTGTTAGGTGGCTTTGACATCATCCTAGGAATCTTTTGACCCTATTCAAAGCCCATCAACCCAAGGGCTTTCACTCCATTTTAAACACTTCAAAGTGGACAATGGAGTTCCACTAGTAAATATCTCCATCCTAGCATTGGGTTTGAAACAAAAATTTAATTTCATGCTTAACTCAAAACTCATTACAGACATTCATGCTTCACGATAGCTATCCATGCTTCATGACTGATGGTAATATAATATGACATACAAATTTCATATATTGATGAGAAACTACAGCAATACATGAATCACTAACATTATAATTTATTCATGGATTTGGATTTGGACCCCCATAGCAAAAATAGGTTATTCGAGGAACATCTCCACTTCCACAAACAGAAGAAGAAAACCATTACTCTAATTGTTCATGGGTTGAGAGCAACCACTAGAGGATTTTGTTGGGGTACAAGCACCACGGTTGCTTTTTGATTTATGGTGGTGATACTTGGAGGGTGCAGAACCGTGTCCACTAGAATTACGAAATCCCCTAGTACGGTTCTTAGAGTTTGCATGGTTTGTACAGAGGGCGATCACAACAAATGCTTCACGAGCATATACAATATGCATTTTAAAATATTTTAGTTTGCTAATCACAACTTGAAGTGGTGGGAAAACGTTGCGAGCATTGAAGGGAGTGACAATAGAATCAAATTTAGATCCAAGACCTCTTAGAATGCAAGTGACTAAGTCATCTTCATCCACTGGTTTGCTAGCACACCAAAGAGAAAAAGGCAACGATTTGGCTTTGTGCAAATAGTCCTCCAATGAGGATGTACCTTTGGTGAGTGTTTGAAGCTCGCCTTCCATTTGTTGGACCCAATCTCTTGTATGGCTTCCATACAAAGTTTCCGATACTTCCCAAGCATCGTGAAAGGATTCACTATTCAACCAACCAAGTAAATGTTGATCAATACAAAGCCAGCATATAGCAGTAGGATTGGATCACGACACTCCATCTTCACCCAAAATGGTTAGTGCTGGACAAGGAATCTCAATTTTTACAGTCTACTAGGCCATGCCCACGTAACACAGGGACTACTTATGCTTTCCAAAGCAAGTAACTTGTGGAGTCTAACTTTATGGATACTCATGCAAGTTGGTTTTAGCAGGGAAAACTCCATGGATTCAGTTTCATCCATAAGTAGGACCGACACAGAAAAGGAGGAAGACATTTTTGGAATCACGTTGGCTGTTGATACCACATAAATGAATAGCCCCTTGCATCATGCAGACTCTCTGTATTAACTTAAATGGAACTTTACATATGTCAATATTATTTGTTTATAGCTAAGGTGACAGTGAGACAATGTTGTACATGACAGTAAGACTTACAATGTTATACATAGAAATAAAATGCTATAATCACCTAGAGGAAAATATGGAGTAAAACATGCATGATGTAGTGATTCACGGCAATAATAGAGTATATCTACGTCTTCACTACGTATATTGAATAATATATATTTCTAATTTTATATTTTTTTATAATCTTTTGGGGTAATTATTTGTATTACTTAAAATAAATATAAAAATACCAATAGCAAACCCAAAAACATATCATATTGAGTTAAGAAAACATTGACAAACCTTAATAACTCACCATCAAATTCTAAAAGTAGTACTATCGAAATGCAATGGTATACTAAAATAAATAGAAAAGTTTGATTATATATATATATGAAATAGAAACGAGGATTAAACATACATCATACTATAACAAAAGCTATATTGTCAATTAAATTTTCCTTGTAGACTAGCATTTTCTTTCTCTTGTTCATTTTTGACATTGTTAAACTAATTTGCAGTGTTGTAAATAAACAAGACTACTCGATAGTTAGCTCGGATTCAAATTGATTCCATTATTAAATGGATTGTTTATGAATAAGAAGTTAGAGTCAATTGTTAAATGATACAACTCATTTGAAACTCACTCAACTAGGTTAACATTTATGAGTGGGGGCTATAAAACTTTCGACTCGATTTGTTTGCTCATTCGCATTTAATATTATATATGGTACCAAAATATTCGTTATATTATTTCTTTATGTATAGCTGACTAGAAAACAAAACAATTACATGCACATAGGCACATAGGCACATGAAAAAATACATACATATACATATATATATAAATATATATATTATGGTAGTTATTATGAACATATATGTATGTCATATTATACATTATATAATATAGCTAATATGCATTATATAACTTATAGAAAATTTTGTTCAGACAGTACCCTCTATGTAGCTAAAAGAAAAATAGCTTTTTACATCGCCTAAAATCTTGGCAAAAAGCACAATCAAAGTTGCAATTACTTTTTAGCGTTGCTTACAAATCGGCATGAGGTAGTCTACCATGATTACAAAAAAGTTATAAAATGACTAGAAAAAAGTCATTTATAATACGATTTCTGGTCACAAATAGTTTTATGTGACGATTGTATCATCACAAAAAATATATTTTGCCATGAAAGTCGCACAAATTTGTTTTGGTTGAAAATACTTATTTGCATCGATTAAGATTGATGTAAGTAATTCTTGGTGACAAAAAAATATATATATATTTCCAACGAACTTATATCGCGAGAAATAGTATGTTACCAAATAAAAACAATAGTATTAACAAAATACATAAAAACAATACACATCTGACATAATATTACCATCCATAAAGCAATTACACGAAGTATTTTTATATTCTAAGCAATTACATTACATTTAGGTTAGGTTTGGCAAGTGAGATAAGACAAGGGTTTCTTTCTCTTTTGAGTCATACGGTTACAGTTATGTAGGGCTACATGGCAGTTGCGGTTGCTAACGAACCACAATTGCCTGGCGACATTCCTTTGCAAAACTTGCTACGACTATGCCTCAGCCTCTCCTAGATGTTTCTATCCCATCTCAAATGCCTAAGAACGTTGACGGTGTGTTATACTTTCAATTCTCGAAAGAGGAGATATCACGTTCAGCTTATCCCTTCAAGTATTCCATTATCCTGAAGTTCCTCAAAAACCATCCCTCATTGGATGCCATTAGAGATTTCAAATGCTACCAATGGGGTCTGGAATGCACCCCAATGGTCTCTGCTATGCAACGTCCCCACAACGTCTTTGTTCGCTTATCATCTGAGGATGATTTTCTGAAAGCTCTATCTCATGAAGCTTGTGACATTGATGGTGTATTCTACCATGCTTTTCACTAGACACCAGATTTTAGTGAAGATGAGGAGCCCTCCATGGTTCTGGTTTGGATAGTGCTGCCAGTTTTGCCTCCTAATTTCTATCATGAGTCTTTTTTACGTATATTCATTGCACCCATTGGTAAGTTCATCAGAAGAGACAACCCGACTTATTGTGTGACTTGCACGAATGGAGCTTGGCTATGCGTAGAGATGGATGTAGCTGTCCAACCGATTCCCTTTTTCTGGATTGGGGTCCATGGTATGCCTTCTAGCCGTAAACAAGATATTATATATGAAACACTTCCTACTTTCTGTGGTAGATGTGAAGTGTAGGGACATAATTATCGTACATGTCATGCTGGGAAGGCTGTGAATGGGAAGAAGTCTTAGTTTCAGAAAAAACTTAATTCTATTGGGGAGGATCTGAAGGCTAAGGCCCCTAAGAATGAGGTAGTTGAGCATAATGTTGTGAATCAAAATGCATTCGAGAAGGAACTTGAGTCAAGGGGTCCATCGAACATTCAACAAGATATGAGTTTGGTGGTGATTTCTGACATGGCTAGTTAGACGAAGGTTATTGATGAGCTCTCATTGGTGTAGCCTCCATTGTCTGAGTTGTAGATGGGTGCCTTTCTGAGGGTGCAACGTAGTGACGCTCCATTGGTACAGATGCAAAGTGAGGTTTTTTAGGTTAAGAGTCAGTCTAGTAAGGCTGTTGGCTCTTTTATGTTGGTTTCATCCCTTTCTAATGAGTTGCAACTTGATGTTCTTCCATTGGTGCAGTCTAAGGTCCCTCCGTTGGTGCAGATGTTTGTAACCAAAGCAAAGGAAGTGCATCCTGAAGTAAGGGCTTCTCCATATGCCGCTAAGGCACAAGTGCATGGAGTCCTAAAGCCAGTGATGAACTTCTTCTGGAAGGGATCCTCCTTTCAAATCCTAAGCCTGAACTTGATTCAAATGTCTTGCCTCAAGAGAAAAACTATCACACGGAGTCGGAGAGGAATCTAGTCCCTAAAAGAACATATACGAAAAAACAGTTTGAGAAAGTCAGAAGTTCTACTCGGGTTCACACCCGAACCACTAAATTTTCTTTTTGATTGGTTCCATCTTTGTATGGAATATTATAGGGTTTCAAACCTCTAAAGGTTGGTTAGAGAAGTTGATTGGGTCTCTGACACCTGTTATGTTGTTTTAATGGAACCTTTTACTAGTTTTGATCGAGCTCAATGTATGATGAGGTGTTTGAATTTTGAGAATGGCACGTCGAATGAAGCTATTGGTGGGAAAGTTTGGTTATTCTACAATAATGCCATAGTGGTTCGAATTGTTGGCATGAGCTCTCAATTTTATTTCGACTCATGTTGATGCTGAAAATCGGGTTTTTTTATGTCATTTCATTTATGGAAAATGTAATAGGAGCAATAGACAAGAGTTATGGGCTGACTTGTGCTCGCATCATATTGGAGTCGAGCCTTGTTTATTTGTAGGTGATTTTAACATTATTCGATCTGACTCTAAAAGGCAGGGAGGTCTTCCTAGGACTCAGGTTGCTATGGATGAGTTTAATAGCCTGATTGATTAGGGTGGTTTGATTGATATGAAAACCCAAGGTAGCAAATATTCCTAGTGCAATGGCCAACAAGGGTTATCTAGGAGTTGGGCAAAACTTGATCGGGTGTTCCTAGATGCTGCTTTACTGTCCCAATTCTCTAATGCTATCTGTTCTTATCTTCGTAGATCTACGTCGGACCGTTGCCCGATGCACATTGAATTATTTGCAGACCCTTTCTCTTATGGCCCTTCCCTATTTCATTTTCAGCAAATGTGGATTGACCATCCGAATTATTTAGATTGTGTGCAGTGGGCTTGGATGCTTCCTGTGGCTGGCAAGGGCTTATGGAAGCTTGCTACTAAGTTAAAATAGGTTTGGGTCACCTTCCGAGAATGGAATAAGAGGGTTTTTGGTACTACCTCTCACATTGCCCATCTTGAGGAGCAGGTGGAAAGGCTTGAAAGCCAGCTTCAACATGAATGGAGTGTCGACAATGACAAGGTATTAATCTTGACCTCTCGGGAATTGTCTTCGTGGAGACGTCGGGAGGATAGTCATTTGGCTCAAATGGCAAAGTTAAAATGGAAGGTGGAAGGTGATAGGAACTCAAAATGTTTTCATGCTTGTTTGGCAACTAATACGCGTAAACGCATATCTGGCATGAGAGATGCGGATGGGGCCTGAGTCATCAGAAGCCACCCATCAGGGAGCGATAAAGTATTTCTCTAGTTTTCTTCAAGCGGATTCTCCTCATATTTTGCCGAATCTTTTTTATCTTATCTCGCATGTTATTTCAGATGAAGCTAATGGTCGTATTGCTTGTACTCCATCTATGGATGAAATCTTTGCAGCTCTGTTATCTATTCCTTCTAATAATTCTCCAGGACCTGATGGTTTTGGGGCAGTTTTTTTAAGAGCTATTAGGAGATTGTTAAAGTGGATATCTTTGAAGTTGTTTAAGATTTTTTCCTCTCTAAGAAGCTACCACGTTTCTGCTTGGCCTCATAAATTGTATTAATCCTGAAGGTTGATGTGCCTACTGGGTTTGACAAATTCAGACCGAATAGCCTCTGTTTGGTGTTCTATAAAATCTGTTCTAAAACTCTTGTTAATCGATTGACAGGTCTTCTCCCTAGCATGATCTCTATTGAGCAAGGTGCTTTCATTCCGGGATGTAGCATTTTTGAAAATATTTCCCTTACGCAATAAATGGTCCATTCTATTAACAAGAAATCTCATGGTGGAAATATTATTCTCAAAGTGGACAAGGCAAAAGCATATGATCGGGTGGATTGGTCTTTCTTGTTGGAGGTACTTCGCATATTCAGATTTTCTACTCAGGTTTGTGAGTTAATTCAGGCTTGTATCTCTTCTCCATGGTATTATGTTATGATGAATGGAACCCCCAAGGGCTTTTTTCAAGGAGGTCGTGGTTTACGCCAGGGGGATCCTTTTTCTCCCTACCTGTTCATTATTCTTCAAGTCCTTGCCACACTTCTTAAGAATAGTGTTGTGGAAAAAAGATTTGGGCAATTTTCTCAAGCCAAAGGTACGATTCAAATTTCACATCTTGTGTATGGTGATGATGTGGTGATCTTTACAAATGGTAGCACGAGAACTATTCAGGATCTCTTAATTATCTTTCAGAAATATGAGTCTTGGTCGGGACAGAGTATTAATAGAGAAAAGACTACAATTTTCTATGTATTCAGAAGGTTCTTTTCCTTTCAAGTATCTAGGAGGGCCTATTATTTCGGGGAGGCTCAAGCAAGTTCACTTGGAGGAGATGATCACAAAAGTCTGTAGTAATATCAGTGGTTGGAAGATAAAGCTTCTTTCTTCGGGAGGTCGTCTTATCCTCCTGAGGCATCTGCTTTCCAGCATGGCTTTACATTTATTTGTTGTCCCACAAGTTCCTTAATCTATTATCAAGGAGTTACAACATTTAATGAGTACTTTCTTTTGGGGAGAAGCTAGAGGGAGGGGTAAGAAAAAATGGGTAGCTTAGAAGAATATGTGTCTTTCAATGGAAGAAGGTGGATTTGGTTTGCGTCACCTAAATGATATGCAGAAGGCTTTGCGTATGAGGTTCGCTTTGAATTTAATCCAAGGTAATTTGTTATCGGCTCAGATTTTCAAAGATAAATATGTGGGGTATAAACCTTGGCTTCTTATTGATGTGAATAAAGGCACAAGATTTTAAAAAATGATTGCTAATTGTATTCCTTTGGTTATCGAAAATTTGAAGTGGCACCTCAGGGAAGGCAACCTTTTCTTCTGGTATGATAAGTGGCGAGATCGGGGTCCCTTGTATTCTAATCTTCCAATGGTGGGTAGTCCTTTACTTAAAGTTAAGGAGTGTCAATTGTCAAATTTGTGGAATGTGGAGCTCTTGGTTAGTTTGGTGGGACAGGATCATGTGAATGATATTTTAAAATCTTTAGCAGTTTGCAAGGGCAGATTGGATGTATTGGTATGGATGAAGCAAGATAGTGGTTGTTTCTCTACAAAATCAGCATGCGATTTTATCCATATTAGAGGTTCTGCCAGGACTTGGCATTCTTGGATGTGGAATAGTCAACTTCCTTTGAAGGTTTCAGTTTCTCTATGGAAGGCTTGGCATCATGCCTTCAGTGTGGATGATCATCTCCGTCGTACAGGTGCCAATTGTTTCTAAGTGTGATTGTTGTGATGTTGGTAATTACGAGAATCAAAATCATGTTTTGTTTGAAGGAAATTTTGCTGCTCAGATGTAGCGCTATTGTGGCGCTATCTTTGGGTTACCACTTCGTGGTAATTGGAAAAAGACAGTGTCCCTTTGGTTTCTGTGCCTTGGCGCTCTCAAGGTCGTTTTAAGTTAAATACTGAAGGTAGTAGCTTTGGAAATCTTGGGCCGTCGAGGGCTAGTGGTATTATCAGAGATGATCACGGTAATTTAATTCATGCTTTTGCCTCTCCTCTTGGCGTTGGTTTGAATAATAGAGCTGAATTATTAGCTCTGCTATATGGCCTTAAAGCTTGTAAAGCTCTGAGGATTGGTTACATGGAAGTTGAACTCAACTCGCAAGTGGTGGTTTCGTGGTGGAAGCAACGAAGATGTGGGGTTTGGTATCTTGAGGATTTTTTGGAGGAGATTCTTGGTCTTTTGGATTTGATGGACTGTTTGGTTTGTCGTCTTCAGAGAAGGTAATAAAGTTGCTGATTGGCTTGCAAAGTATGGTGCGACTGGTCATCATATGGAGCACCAAGTGATCGGGGAAGTGCCGAGGCTACTGAGAGGTTTAATCCGCTTGGACAAGTTGGGTCTTCCCTTCGTCACACTGTCGCTACGTTTGATTGCTTTTGTTGCTCTTTTTATTGATTGTTATTGCTTTTTATTCAGGCTTGCTTAGTTTTTTTTTCTTTTCCGAGTGTTTGTTGTTTATTTGTTTTAGGCTTGTTAGATTTTGTTTTGTCGCTAGTTTTTTATGCTTTTTTTGGCTTGTTTTGGCACTTGGTTTTGGGTTAGTTTCATAGTGCTTTATTTTGTAAACCCCCAATTGTAATGATGTTTTCATGATATCCATACACATAAGTGAGGGCTTAATAATAAACTTGGGACGAGACTGTTATGTGTGTGGCTACCAGCTCTTCTTAAAAAAAAAAAAAAAAAAAAAGTAAGATGCGACAAAAAATTCTCATATCATCTCATCTCATCATTAAAAATTTTTCAAATTTTCATACAAAATATAATAAACAATTCAACTTTTTTAAATCTCAATTCAACTTTTTCAAATTTCAAAATAATAACAACATTAAAAATAATATTTTGAACTTTCATCTAAAATCAAAAATTATTCTCTCATTATCCAAACCTACCATTGTGTACAACTTTAGAGCAGGTTTGGCAAGTGGGATAAGATTTAAAATTCTCATCTCATCTTATCATTATAACTATTTCAAATTTTCACACAAAATATAATAAAAAATTCAACTTTTTCAAATCCCAATTCAAAATTTTCAAATCTCAAAACAATAATAATATTACAATATAATATTTTAAATTTTCATTTAAAATAAAAAATTCTCATCTCATTATCCAAACCTTCCCACTTCTCAAGGCACATCAAAGTACAAAGGCTGTAAGCATCTATTATCAAGTACAACATACTAGCAGAAATCTTTGTATTGGGTTCCTTAAAAATTATTCGATGTTACGCTCAAATTATTATAAAACAAAAATTCTAAATATATCAAAGGAAATGAAAGGAGAAAGGCAAGAAGTACTATGTACATGAAATATTGGTCATCTAGCCTTAAGAAGCATAAAACACTTGATAGCATAAATATGTATTTGGTGTGCCTGAAATGTTCATCTGAACGTACCGCGTGCATTTTCTTTTAGCAATAACTATCTTGTGCTTTGAGTTTTTTAGCAATAGTCCATTTGGTTACAAATTTTGTTTATCTCCATTAATAGAATAATATATGCTTTCAAGTTTAGGAGCGGTAATATTCTTATAAATTTTCACGTATTTTTAGTCAAGTGAGATGAACAGAATTTGTAACCTAATGATCACCAAATTTCAAGTCGTCATAGTACACATAGGTAACCCTCAATTGGGGCAAACTATAGGAAGTTACTGATCATGAGAAGACCGATTTTCGATTTCCTTAATTAACTATATATATTTTCTTCAAAATGTTTTAAATTTCTTTTATTTATTTATTTATTTTTTATTAAAAAACAACTTCACATGAAACTTAGACATTACAAAGAATGTTTATCCAGCCATACGGCTTGGGATACATAATAAGGAGAACCATCCCACCACAGCTCTATATTTACAGCATTTCAAGTATGTCTAGCAAGCCTATGAACAACCTCATAATTACCAAGAAAATTGACATATTGAGCACTGCAATCCTTTCTTAATTCTTTCATTTTAAACACTGATCAAGTGTATATTGCTTACAATTCTTTTTAAATGCTAAAATAAGCGTTTTATAGAATATCACCGTTGAATGCTTCTGCCCTTTTTTTCGTAATCAACTAGTGCTTGGATAGGACGACGACCAAAACACATTACTTTACGTAGAATCCACTACATTTGAAAAACCGTACCCAAAGCACAAATAATTTTTTATTATAAATAATGTGGATGGTTTCCACCTTAAAGGTGTACTGGTTGCATCAATATAGTTTATTTCTTTTTATGAAACTATTAAAGGCCCTGTGAATGGGGTTTGCTCCAAGGCTTTGAACCATGTACGCCATGTGCACGTCTAGACGACCACGAGCTCTAGACGATCTACTTGAGCTTCACTTACATTGGATTGGCTTTGATCTTTGTCTTCCTTGGGGAGTCCTGTCTCCGCAGGTTCTATATCAATGGGTTCGACGGTCGCAGTAGCCTTGTTACCTCTGTAGATAAAGTACAAGATCAGCTGCGCGAGCCCTAAACCACAGCCGAGGCCATTTTGCACAAAAACAAAAGGATCACGTCCGAGCAACCCAAACACAAACCAAGAAGTCCCGCACAAGAACACGGACAGTGACAGGAAAAATGGCATGAATTCGACACTCTTAGTTTTAATCACAGTCCTCATAATTGATAGAGGCGAGGCATACATGATGATGGAGAATATGCTCGCAGCAAACCCACAAAACATCCCCCTGGTGTTGCCAGCTTTCAAGGCCAAAAGGGAAACCAAGGCCACGATAGAGAAAACTAAGACCACGAACGAAAAGATCCCAAAAATCTTAGCCTTCTCCCTTTTGGGCGCATATATGAGAAAGATGGCCACGTATATGAGCTCGATTGCCGCCCCGGAGCCATTGATTGTTGATACTAAAAGATTGTTTGGAGACACAAAGGGAAGGCCGTACCATGCAGAAAGGAGGCAGTTGAGCAACGTCATCACGTATGGAACGCCTGAGAATTTTTCTGTGCCTTTATTCTGTATGATCCTCTTGAATGTGATTATTGGGGCCAAGAAGAGAAATAAAGCAGTGATGTTTCCAAATATTCCGAACAAGAAATGTGCGATCTCCATTGTTTTCAGTCTCTTTTCTCTACAAAATCGCGAAAGGAGAAAGATAACCTAGAGATAAGGGTGCGTAGTTCGTGAAAGAATTAGATATATCTCTTTGTTTTAGTTTGCCTGGTACACGGTACTTATGGCTAAGGAGATCATATATATAGAAAAATAATATAGCAGGTCGCGACGTCAATGCCAAAGTCTCTTTGCAAGTGAGTACTGTTTGTTGTTTGCTACATGATTATAGAATATCAATGTTGAGAGTTGATTTGGGCGGCTGCTTTTTGTGTCACAGTTAAATTAATTTAAAAGATTAGAATGCATGCAGCATGGTTTTTAATTTATCTGTAAGTTGTACATCTAAAAACCTAAATGCATGCTGATTACAATTTATTTTAAATATTCCTACTTGTTGGAATGGCACTCCCCTAGTGTTGGCAATTGTGCATGAATTAATATTTTAAGGAAAGGGGCGTTTCCTGGGTATGAAACCAAGAACAAAGCTGCCATGCATTCGATTGACTATTGAAGAATATTATATTAAAGTTGAAGATTTGTTATAGTGTTCAACCGGATATGGATCTTGGTAAACGTACAGCTGTACCCGAACCCATACTTGGGCATGTAATGCGGCCGGGCTATCCACCTGACTTAACCCCAGTCGATATTATTTTTAAATCTGAATATCCAGGTTGAACATAACTTAAGTTTTAACAAAATAAATCCAGATTGAGATCGAGTCGATATATATGGGCATGGCTACAATATTAGATTTATGATGCAAATCATGAACGCCAGTTTAGTAATATATATGTAATTTTCATTGTATTAAAATTTTGTTAATTAATTTATATTTGAAAATTTTCTCGTGAAATTTATAGACTACCCTAAATGCAGAATTTTATCATCCGACAAAATTAAAATTATGTTCATGTGAAACTTCAGAGATCTATATATAATATTGCATTGATTATCGGGTAATTAACTTGACCCTTATTAATATAAGTGCATGGGCGTGTAATTATTAAATTATTAGATTTTCATGATCAGATATATATAAATTTTGTTTATAATTACTATATTTTCATGGCGTACGTATATGTGTATTTGATCTTCCATTAATTCAAAGCCCTACAACTATGACCCACTTATTAATATACATATCCCATTTCTAAAATGTTGGACATTATTGCTAAAAAGTTTAACATTATTGTTTGGGAGGGGCTAGCAGCCGGATGCATGGGTGTAAAATGAACACTTCACTAATAACACTAAGACATGTAGAAGCTTCACAAAGATGAAGAATAGAAGTCATTATAGTGTATCCGTCACACCCTGATTTACCTCCCCCACACCCCCCCCCCCCCCCGCCCCCCCCAAAAAAACCTTCCGCCCCCCCCCCCCCCTCCCCCCAACCCACAAAGGAAAAAAAAGAAAAAGAAAAAAACCCTTCTTCCTCACCCCTCCCTTGTCTCCCTCATGGCCTCACCCTCCCTTATCGCTCTTCGTCCCCCATTCCTGACAGAACAAAAGAGTGAAGCTACTGAAAAGAGAGAGAGAAGAGAGAGAAGCATAGAAGCACAAGCATAAACATCCAAGTTGGATGAAGAATATCACTACAGAACCAAGGAACAGCTTAATCCTTCTCCTGTAAAAAAGAAAAGAGGCTTCACCCAGAAGTATTGTTTTTTATTAGCATATATTACTTCATTTATCACTCATTTTTTCTTCTTGAATAGATCTAGGCCCCTTGCAAAGATCCTTCAATGGAGTTTTTCTTAGTTTGAACCAGTGTACATCTACAATAAAGCTTCTTTTTTTTTTTTTTTTGGTGGTGGGGAGGAGGGGGGAATTCCAAATGCAAATGATTTGGATCCATTTGTGCTAGCTCGACCAACAGAGACCAACAAAAAAAAATAGTCACAACTAGAACCTGCTCACTCTCTAAGATAACCAGACTAATCTTACCTAGACAACTAACTCACAAGATAAATAACAAAATAATCTCAAAATGCAACAAGAAAAAACATATGGATCAAGTGGTTCAGTGTGCTCCAGTAAGTGGGGATGGAATGGGTTTGACGGAATTGGGAGAAGGAGACGATATTGGGTTTTTGACGGAAAGAGATTTTCAACATGAGGAGAAGAAAGAGAGGAAGCGAGGGTTTGAGAATGGAAAAGGAGAGGCTGGACTGGCACCCAGGGTAATCCTCGAAAGACTATTACGTGTCAAAATTTTATTGGATGGTGTAAAAGAGAGCAAAACACCGCGACCTGTTTGAAGCTTTTCCCTTATTGTTTCAGGCAAAAAGCTTTATACATGTAATCAGCAAATTAGATATTCATGATGATCATGATGGTAATGATAGATGGATTCTTGGAATTAATTAGCAATTGAAGAGAGATGCTTAATTTAAAATATAAACCTATTTAAATCAGGGTTATGTCAATATATAGACACCTTACAAATAAATATTAATTAAAATTAAAGAGAGTAGTACATAAAACTTGTGCGCCCTAAAATTATATTTAATGTTACTCTAAAATAAAACCCGATGGAGTAACCGAGTCAATATGCAGTTTTTAATTATTTATAGGAAGGATTACTTTGGGTAATTAAGCAGAAGTATGCATATTTCCCTTTCAAGTAAGACATGAGCGAATTAGAAAAAGTGATCTCTAATATTAATGCTAGTAATTAATTATTAGTGGAAGGGTTAGCTAGGGCTGTTTCTGGTGTGATCTCCTGATGTCATAGAAGGCGCTGTATCTGCAAGTACTGTAAAAACCAAGCCAAATGTACATAATCTGGAAAAAATTATATTTTAAACTTTATTTTCAATTTTAAGAAATAAAGGCACAATAATTTATGGGGGGATATGCATTTGAGACAAGTTGCCAGCATTGCAAACCTCAGGTCTGTATGGAGTATATATATAAATATGTTTGTGTATATATATAGACACACACACACGAATGTAAGCATGTCGTATTAATGAGCTTTTAATCAGTAATGTAATATTCACAAGCAATTTTATCCTTAATTTTGTTATTTTTTAAAATCAAACCGGTCGATTTAGCATATTTTAAGTAGGACTGTGCATACGACCAGGCAAATCGAGTTGCCCGAGTGACCCGACCCGGCATATGCCCAGTTATTAAAGCCATAGATTCATGAAAAAAAAGACTGATGAAAGCCTGGTAAAGTAAGTCGGTTTTGGTTTTGTACGTTCTGAAGCCTTTACTTGTATCTCATAGATTAGTACTATTGCTTAAGTACTTTTAGTTTTAAAAAATTAATATTAGATACAAGTTTAAAATGCATAAATGTTATATAAAGTTTTTGTAAAAAGATAAATTTATTAGAAAAAAGTGAATTTTTTATATTTTTTTAATAAAAAATCCACCTTTCTATAAAGGTCAGCAACAAGACTTGTATATTTAAAACTTACATATATCGTCAGTCTTTTAAAAAATATTAAGTACAGAATAATCTATAAAGTTGCATTTTTTTCATAGATATTAGTCTTTATAATTTAATTTTAGATTTTTTTATTCAATATATGTGCTTTCATCTTTGTCATTTTAGTCCTTCCATTAATAAACCATTAATTTTGAAACATGCATCACGTCAATATCAATGACTAGATGCCCACGTATGCTTCTATATGCCACGGGTAAAAATTAACTGAAAATAAAATCGAAAGAAATAACCCAAAACACAAGACTTATACAAATAAAGCAAGGAACAATTTTTGGTAGCACGGCCTAGATGATGATCAAGCATCGCCAAGGATGATCGAATTCTTAAGATTTGAAACATTTTCTATCGAGTTTGAGATGTTTGTTTCTTTTATATTCACTTGTTAATTATGTTAGTTTTAGATACTTGTCTTTGGATTATTTATTTTAAAAAAAAAAAAAAAAAAAAAAAGGTCTCGAGTTCAATCTGTATGATTGGTCTTATTTTAACATCTAAACTAATTAACATGGAGAATTAATCATTTTCACATGTGCTTTGGGTTATATGCTAGTTTTTTTATGCAAGTAATATTATACGAAACATGCATTCATTTGTACAAAGACTTAGGTCTTATTTGGTTATACAGTTCATATAAAATGAGTATTAATAAATGGAAGATAAAAAAAAGTTATATTCAGGCTTTTGCAATATTTTTTCTAATGGATTTACTACTTTACTAGTCAAATACACGTTAACAATCAATTAAGAGAAGTCTTGATAATTTTTAAGTTTTTGTTGTGCCTTATGTCAGCAAAAAATTAGGAGCAAAAGCCGCAATCTATTTTCAATTCAAATTCAACTAGTAACATAGTGAAATCAATATTTATCAATAAAATATTATATTAAATTAGAATTCAAAATAAATTAAATCTCATCCCACAACCCAAATTTCAGAAATTAGGAACACATAATATTTCTAACAATAAAAATTATTCTAAATAAAGCCATTATAAAATTTGAGGGAAAAAGAGACCCAAATGGGATAAATCTTAGAGTGAAAAACAGTTACCTTCGAAATGTGCAGGGAATTGAAGAGGAAAATAATAGAGTAGCCAACGCCAAGGAAGAAAAACTAGGACTGAAATAAAAATCTAAGCAACAAAAATAAACGTAAAACTGAAGAAGGGAAAAAAAATCAATCTGCCCTTGAATGAAAAAGACGCAACCTATGCACGAAAACTCCAACTAAAACAAAAACACAAAAAAAAAATGAAGGAGAAGACCAACGAACCAAAATGGAAACCTCTACCCAAAAAATCCTCAAAGGAACCAAAAACTAAACTACAGAAAAGAAAAATGATGAAGAACGACTCCGATAAACGAAAACTCAAAGAAAAAAATAGAAACCAGCTGCCTGCCTACCTAAGCTAAAACTTCCGAAAAGAAAGAAAAAAAAAATGTTGAAAACGAAGACTGGGTACACAAAAAAGAAAACCCAAAAAAAAAAAAAAAAAAAAAAAAAAGGAGCTATGGAAGGAACATGCAATCAAAATGAAAACTCTGTCCATAAGAACCAGAAAAATAAATTCCAGCCAAAACGAACTAGAACGCCTCCAGCAAAGGACTAAATATGAAAGAAAAATGAAGCCAAGCAAAAACTGAAGAAGCCACCTAATGCAAACCTCAAGGGCCAACCTCACGTCGACGTCCAAGAGGGAAATACAAACAGAATCACTCTGTCAATGGAATCTCTCCAGTCTCAAATTCTTCATTCGATAAAAATCGACAACTGCCTTTTTTTTTTTTTTCAATCACTACGATTTTTAAAGGATTACATATCATGCTATAATTCAGGAAATAAACTAGGAAAGAATTGCAACATAATCTTATGGAAATAAATTCAGAAAGAATTAACAACTAAACAACAGAATTTTTAAATTAATAGATAAGAATTGTAAACAGCCGAGTAAGTCTCCATCCTCCACGATTCAAGGAGCAGTTTCCATATGGGACCCGTGTTCTGCATTTGCATCAATTGCCGGCCACTTGGAAGAACTTTACTCCGACAAGTTTTGGTGAACATAGGCAGTAAACAAATCTGGGTGAAGTCGCTTTAATTCCAAAGCCTGTAGCCAAACGGAATCAGATGGAAGACAATTTTTCCATCGTACCAAAAACTTGTAATAACCTCCACGACGAGTAGTAACAAACAGGTGATCAAGTATAGACGCAATTCCATCTCTTGTAGCTATATTTTTAGGGACACGAATAATTGCATCTTGTTGGGCAGGTAGATCTGTGGCTGCTGGCATTTGTTCCTCTGAACCATGAAACTGAGTGAGATCTTCAATGTTGAAAACAGGACTAATTCCGTAGTCATTAGGTAGCTCAATGACATAGGCATTGGTACCCAACCTCTTGGCCACCTTAAAAGGGCCTGCATGCCTAGCATGTAGTTCAGTGAAACTCCCAGGAGGAAAACGTTCAGGTCTTAGGCAGATAAGAACCATGTCGCCAACATCAAAATGCCTGTCTTTCCGTTTGGTATTTGCAGAGGATGCATATGCTTCCGTGCTGAGGGACAGACGCCGCTTGACTTCTTCATGGATGTCCTTCATGTAACTGGAAAAATCCAGCGCAGCTTTGCTTGGTCTAGGAGGCAATGTCCGAGAGTGGAGATCCAACGGAGTGTGAGGGCGAAAACCGTAGATCACTTCAAATGGTGTGCAACTTGTGGAGCGCCTAACAGAGTTATTGAAAGCAAATTCTGCTTGTGGCAATATGAAATCCCAACTTACTGCATGGTCTGCTACTAAACACCTCAATAAGTTTCCCAAGCTCCTGTTGGTCACTTCGGTTTGGCCATCAGTTTGAGGATGAAACGCACTGAAAAATAGTAGTTTTGTCCCCATTTTTGCCCACAAAGTCTTCCAAAAATAACTCATGAACTTAACATCCCGGTCAGACACTATGGTGGTTGGAACACCATGCAGTCGAATTACTTCTTGTAAAAGTAGCACCGCTGTTTTGTAATCATCATAAATCCTATGGCAGGGAATAAAATGAGCCATTTTCGAAAAGCGATCCACAATTACCGTGATGGAATCATGCTGCTTTAGTGTCTTGGGCAACCCAAGCACAAAATCCATACTAATGTGCTGCCAAGGCCTATCCAGTATTGGGAGGGTGGGTATAAAGACCCGCTTGTTGTTTAGTGCCCTTGTTGATTTGACAAACCCGAGAACGAGCCACCACAGGTCGCGACGTAGTCGAGGCCAAGAAAAAAGATCTGTGACTATAGCAAATGTTTTATCAAACCCGAAATGTCCCGCTAAGCCCCCTCCATGAAGCTTGGAAATAACAAATTCTCTAAAAGACCTGCACGGAATGCATAACCGGGTGCCGTGGAATAAAAACCCATCTTTGATTGAAAATGTCTTCTGAGCTGTGTCCGTGCCATTGGTGAGCTTATTCCAAATATTGCTAAAGTCCTCATTCGTACAATATTGTGGCTTAAGGCTATCGAACCCCACATTATTAACTAAAGATACTACCAGTAAGTGTGGCCGCCTACTTAAAGCACTGGCTACTTTATTCTCAGTTACAGATTTATGCTTAATAACGAAGTCGAATTGCTGTAGGTAGTCCATCCATTGAGCATGCCTTGCGTTCAACTTACTTTGGGAATTCAGATGCTTTTAATGAATCATGATTAGTATAAAGAATGATTTCTCTATGAATTAAATAAGGGCGCCAATGTTTAGTTTGAATCAAGGCATAGGATTCTATATCATATGCTGAATACCGCCACCGAGCCTCATTGAGCTTCTCGCTATAAAAGGTGATAGGATGACCTTCTTGGCTAAGGACTCCTCCCACATCTACATGCGATGCATCACATGCAACTTCAAATACTTTGGAGAAATCGGGCAGCTTCAAACTGGAGCTTCTCCCATTTTAGTTTTAATCTTAATGAATGCTTTATCGGCAGCTACAGTCCACATAAAATTTTAGGACTTCAAGCACTCGGTAATGGGGGCGATGATGGTACTGAAATTCTTTATGACACGTCGATAAAAGGTGGCCAGCTCGTGGAAGTTGCACACTTTAGAAAAATTACGAGGAGCAGGCATTCTTTTAATTAATTGCTTGAACCTTGGTAGGATCGGCTTCAACCCCTCGGTCTGAGATAATAAACCCTAGAAAATACACTCTATTCTTCATAAAGGAACACTTGCCACAATTCACATAAAGTCGTTATCTTGTTAACATTTCTATGACCTGCTGCACAAGGTCTAAATGGTCTTGCAAACAATGGCTAAAAATCAAAATATCATCAAAATAGACGACTACGAATTTGCCCAAGAAAGGTTTGAGTGCTTGCGTCATAACACGCATGAATGTGCTTGGCGCGTTGGTTAGCCCAAAAGGCATGACCAACCACTCAAATAAACCATCTTTCATCTTGAATGCCGTCTTCCACTCATCCTCGGGACGGATTCGAATTTGATGATACCCTCTACGAAGATCAATTTTTGTAAAGATGGATGCGCCACTCAACAAATCTAGCATGTCGTCAAGCCGGGGAATAGGAAATCGGTACTTCACCGTTATCTTGTTAATTGCTCGGCCATCGACACACATCCACCAAGTATTATCCTTCTGGGGTGTAAGTAGAACTGGTACGGTGCACGGGCTGAGACTTTCTTGGATGAAACCACTGTCAAGCAGCTGCTGAATTTGTCGGTTAAGTTCCTCATTCTCCGTAGGGCTCATACGGTAATGCGGTAGGTTTGGCCTAGAGGATCCTGGGATGAGATCAATGGCATGTTGTACTTCTCGCATAGGCGGTAGCTACTTCAGCGTCTCATCGGGCATGATTTCCTGGAACTTCTCTAGCATTTTCGTAAATTCATTGGGGATAATACCATCATCCTGTTTAGCCTCTCGGTTCACCACCAACAACACTAGTTGTTCTTCTTTTAAAGCTTGAGTGAACTGCCGAACTGCCGAATGGTTAGCACTGGAACAACTTCTTCTTCTTTTTATTTTGGTTGTGCTTCAAATTCAGAAATCTGCAAAGGGTTTAAAACGAATTTCTTTCTATTAAATTTAAAGAAGTAAGAATTGGCATACCCATCATACAACACCTTCCTGTCAAAGAGCCAAGGTTGACCCAATAATAAGTGACAAACGGTCATGGGAACCACATCACACCAGGCCTCATCTGTATAGTTTTTTCCCAATGCAAACTTTACTAAACAACAATGCTTGACCAAGATGGGATTGTCTTCATTAACCCAGCTTACTCGATAAGGAGTTGGGGTGATTTTCAATTGTCAAACCCAAACGCTCCACTGCGTCACTAGAAATTACATTCATTCCACTCGCGTTGTCAATGATGACATTCAACGCATGAACACCATGCTCCATACAGGTATGAAAAATATTGGTGCGCCTCCAATCAGAATCACATTGGACCTTCTTCTTAGTGCCAGTTAAAACTCGTTGGATCACACAATTGGGCAAGTCGGTTGCTCCCAAGTGTTCTACCTCTTCGCCTTCACTTTCTTTGCCTTCCTCTTCCATAACTCCCTTGATTGCATCAAGCATTCTAATTTCTTTTTCATACACAAATGCCAATTTTTTTTCTCTCGTAGGACACACTACAGTAAAGTTCCCAAACCCCTTACACTTGTAGCATTTGGGTCCGTCACCCATAAGCTTGGCTTTTCCTCTTTGGTCCCCCACCACGGCGTTTCTACCCTGGTCAGTGGGCACATGAGGTTTCTGGAATAATTGGGTTGATTCGCGTTCGTTCCTGGAATCCGTAGATGCCATTCGTTTCCCACTTGAGACCCCCAGTTGCTTTTTGACTCGTAAGGCCAATAGATAAGCTTTGTCAACATTTATGAGTCGTGTGATCAGCATCTCTTTTTGCAAGTCATTACGTAAGCCCATGCGGTAAAGAGCTAAAGTTTTTTGCTCGCTCTCCACCACCTTACTGCGGACAGTCAATTCATGGAAGCAGTCTATATACTGGTCGATAGTCAACGTCCCTTGCCTTAGTTGTAGCATCTCTTCAAACATCATTTGCTCGTAGTCAATGGGCAAATATTTCTCCTTCAGCCGCTCCTTCATTTCCTCCCAATTAGACACTGGCGCACGTCGAGTACGACACAATTGTTCTTCTACACTACCCCCACCAAGCTCGTGCATGTCCTTTTAATTTCATGTGGACATAACGAACTTTTCTATCCTTGGATACAGAGAACCAATCAAAATAATTATCAATGGCAGTCACCCAATCTTCAAAAGCATTGGGATCTAGCTTCCCGAAAAAATCTGGGACTTCTACCCTCATCCCCTTGGTCAGTTCATCAAGAGGATGTTGGTTGAAATCACGCACTCCTCGTCCTCTAGGAAATTCAAGGCCATTCTGCTCAAAGCGAGCTCCAAGATCACCAAATCCCATGTTCCTCTCCATGTATTGTTCATCCTCTTTTTCACCTTCACTACCGTCTTTGTCGTTTTCCGAAGGAGGCCCACACATCCTTCGATTGTGAGGTCCAAACTCATCTCGAGTCTGACATTCCTCCGTTGCATCCAACCTATGATTAATCTGTTTCAGGACAATTGTGAGTTGGGTGATCTGTGCTTGTAGCTGGGGTAGATCAGTGTTTGGGTTTTGATAATTCGTCATACTGTAAGAACTACCACTGCGGGTTACAGGCATGAGACACTGAATTCCTTGTGGAAGGAAACCTTGCTCTGATGCCAAAATTTGGTTCAAACCTCAGTGGCCAACCTCAGGTCGACGTCCAAGAGGGAAATACAAACAGAATCACTCTGTCAATGGAATCTCTCCAGTCTCAAATCCTTCATTCGATAAAAATCGGTAACTGCCTTTTTTTTTTTTCCATCACTACCATTTTTAAAGGATTACATATCATGTTGTAATTCAGGAAATAAACTAGGAAAGAATTGCAACATAATCTTATGGAAATAAATTTGGAAAGAGTTAACAACTAAGCGACATAATTTTGAAATTAATATATAAGAATTGTAAACAGCCGAGTAAGTCTCCATCCTCCACGATTCGAGTAGTAGTTTCCGTCTAGGACCCGTGTTCTGCATTTGCATCACCACCGTAAACGAAAACTTGAAAGGAAAAAAAATAGTAGCTGAATGTTAAAGGGAGAAGAAGCTTTAGTGTCCCAAAAGAAAAAAAATAAAGTCTAGGAGAGGAAACGCTATCCTCGAAAAAACTAAAAACCAGCAGAAGAAAAATGAAGAAGAAGGAAACCCCGCTGCGTGAGTTTTTTTCTTTTTATATCTCCTACAGCGTGCGTGATCCGGCTTTCAGCGTGCATGATCCAAATTTTCAGCCAGCCATATCCTGCGTGCATAAGTCCTCCTGTGCAGCAGCTGATTCGCTACTTCTCTAGGCGCATTTCGTTCCAGCCCACTTAGGCGTGCATTTCATAGCTTTAGCAAGCCAGTTCATGCCTCTGCTGCAGCTTGAGGCGGTCGTGCCTCTCCATTCGTCCGTAGCTTCACGCCTCTAGGCGTGCTCCTGCATTTCGTTCAAGCAAGCATCCATTTTCTTTTCTTTTTGTCCTCATGTCCCAGCCATAGCACGTAGGCGTGCTCTGCGTGTGCCAATTCCTTTCTCTTTTTAATTCCAGCTGGGCTCTATTTTCCTCTTATTTCTCAAAAATAAATGCCCAACCCATATAAGTATGATATCAGAGTTTATCTATTTCAAGGGTAAATATGAGACTTGTGTATATAAAATATTGACATCAATTAATTTTGGCATCCAGTATTAGAATTTAGTGCATAATTAAATGTTCAACTCTTATTTGATAAAATAAATCACTCACTTAAAGCAACTTAATTACGCAATTCTAACACTTTATCACACCCTCAACTAGCTTTTTGCTAGAGTCTAGCAAATAAAGTGAATGAATTCATACAAATGTGAAATTACCGACTGTAATTTCAAAAAATCCAAGAATCACATGCTATGAAATAGACTTGTTGAGTTTAAGAACACTAGATATAGATTAATCTGAATTTTGTATCAACTGGGAGATTTATACATCATTTAGTTAATCAACCAAGAGAATTACATGTAACAAAGCTTGCTTTCCTTCAAGTTCATAGGAATGAAGTTAGAATTCTACGATTGATTACCAAGAGGCATTAACAATTTCAATCACAACAACTAATATGAGCAAACCACATGGTATTACTCTAATTCAAAACTATTGTAGTGGCAGCTTTCACGCTATTATACTTTAAAAGGCACCTACCTACTTTCATATTTAGTAAGGACCCCAGTAATAGGTAGCATTTCCCAATACACAAATGTAAATCATAGATTTTTTTTTTTTTTTTTTTTTTTTAGGTTTTCCTAGTGGGGCAATCAAACCTATGAATGTGTGTCTGCCCACACTTTCACAAGTCGGCCCTTACTACTAGTCTCTACCTAAAGGATTTTATTCTATTTTATTTTATTTTATTTTATTTTTATCCCTGGCTTGTCTATTTTCTCATTTAATTCACTTCAGATTTCTTCGTAAATTATTAGGATATAGAGTCCTAAACAACCGAAATGTAAATCATCAAACAATGACCCAATGTAGTCTTTTTAGACATTTCGGGCATGTGTTGTGTGTGTTTTAGCAAAACGTTTAAAATCTTTCCCTTGGTTTAACAACTAAATAAAATAGATATGTCCCTCTTTTGACATATACTTATATTTGCACTACATTTCACATGTTCCATGACCTCAACAAGTCACTTTTCAATTCACTTTCCAGTATGTAAAATTCAAGATAAGGGAATTTAATCTACTTTGAACTCATTACCGGTACTCCCCCAAGGTGGACCAACATATGTCTAAGGCATACAAACAAAAAAATAAATTCTCTTCCACCCCCCAATTAGATTGTAGCAATGTCCTCGATGATGTAAGAGAAATGAAAGAATTTACATAAAGAGAGCAATTAAGGAGCAAAACAGCTATAAGAAGAACCAAATAGGAAAAGAAAAATTGAAGGTAAGAGGAAAACGAATTACCTGGGCAACTTTGAAGGGAATGCAACCAAAATAAAAATAAAAACTGAAGAACAAAAAAAACAATGAAAAGAAATTGATAGATCAAGAACCATCAATTAGGATCAAGAAGGGACTTACTTTACCAGGCTTTCATCAGCCTTTTATTTCATGAATCTATGGCTTTAAATCCGAGATTGTCCTAATAAATAATTGGCTAATTAAGATAAGTAAACTTATCAAGCTAGGTAGGCTAGTTGACACCTCATTCTTTATTTTTTTTCTCAACTTACAAAATAATAAGAAAAACAACCTAATAATGCAATATACTTTCATCCTTTATTGTATATATTTCTGTCGTCACAATTAATAATTTTACGGCGCATTTTTATAACTTTTTAGGTCAATCGTTTAATGAAAAAATACTTAAAATTTGGCTTGCAACTTGATCTACCGAAAATAGATTTGGGACTGACCCAACCCGACAACCAGGTAGAATCTGCTATGACCCCAGCCACAACATTTGGGTCAGGTCAAAAACTTTATGAACCACACGCTGCACTTCTTTCCTCTTCCTTTCTTCCTTCATGACAGATTTTCTAACTTTCATTTTTCCTTTTTTCCTTTATGAGGACATACGCCAGTGCCTTTGCTCTTGACGCTACTAGACAATGGGAAGGGCCTGGCATTCCCATGAGTAAGAGGTATCGAGTGGATTGCTATTCATGCCGGGATTCTAGGTCTGATAGAGAGGCAAGACATGGAGAAGCTTGCCAAGACGTATGGGAAGGTTGTCCACTTCTAGTAGGTTGACAAGAGGGATAATCTTCCTCTTGGGATCCTACAGATGATGACGGCCTTCACTCGAGGTGGCCAGATCTATGAAGACCTTGTCAAAGGTACGTACGACCTATCGGCCACTACAAACCCCCAGATTCTATGCCAACGAATACACCCATTGGCAAATGGTGGAGGAAATGCGCTCAAGACTAATTTGAGGGAGGTAGACTGCCATCCCATCCCCCAGATTCCATGCCCACGAATACGTTCTCTCTCTACATTCTTCATGAGCAGCACCTCCTGTGCATCCTCCTTGCCATTACCATGCTTTTCTTTAACTTCGTGCCACCACGGGATTTCGAGACCCACTAGCTCCATGACTATGGACTCAGGAGAATTGAGACTGAAACAGATGAGAAAATGGTCGTATTGGGAGTCTTGGAGGCTAGGGTTGGAAAGGCCTGCTATCTTAAGGTCAGAAAGAATTAAGAGAAAAGCTACTGGCCAGTCGTCTGCAAAACTCATTTTTACAGCAGACCAATAATTAAGTGCCACATAGGCACTTCATGAAAATCACTTGTACACCTGCATACACTCAATAGGCACTTCACTTCACGTAGACACACTTCCCTTCCGACCCCATTCACTTCACGTAGACACACTCCCCCCCCCCCCCCCTCCAATCTCCTTTGCTATTGAGACCTCCTTTCTCTCCCAATACAGTTCCTCCTCCCACCACGATGGCGACGACGACATTCATAGGTATTTCTTTTGCACTTCATTCTTGTTGCGATTAAACTCTGACTCAAATTAATGAATCAAAAATCTAGTGCAGTTTTACCTGCAAGTATACAGGTGTTGTAGTATCTTACAGAATCGAATCCACAAGAATTGACTTTTGTGATAAAGAAAATAAATTCAGACAATGAAACGAAATTACTAAAAGAAACGTGCAATCAAATGAAGATTGATAAAATAAATCAAACTAAAATGATAAAATGAATGGAAAAAGACTAAGGTTTCGAGGATCAGTCTAATAATTTATGATATTGTTTCCGATTAATTTACTTCAATTAAACTAGAATAATGATTCCGTTTAATTGGTAGATTTAGCATTTAAGATCGAGAAAAACAGACGCTTATGATTGAGCGTGAACGATTGATGATTAAAACATTTACAAATCCATTTGAATACCACAGGGATTCCTCAAGCATTCACTGTATTCGGAAATCACAATGAATCAAGACGAGTATATAGATAATCAAATTATCCAAATAAAATCTTTCAATCAATCAAGCTCGCAAAATAGATTTTACGTGGATTCGGAAACAATATGTAAATCATTAAACTTCACCTCTAACCTTAGTATGAAAATTTAGCCAAACATATTCATTGCAAATACTATAGTAATCACATAAGTATTCTCCATTAAATAACTAACACAAGAAATACTAAGCAATAACTTAAAAACAACAAAATCTGAAATCCAATTGATACAGAGGAATAAAGCTCACAATAAAACAGAAATTGAAATTAAAAGGTATTCATCAAGAAGAAGCTGCAGCCCCACCATATGCCAAACGAAAAACATGAAGAAGCAAAAAATAAAACTCCAACCACTTCAACTCCACGTTAAACTCAAGCATCAATCTCATCATGTTCCTTTCTCCACCAAAATAAATCCTATCCAATTAGATTACTCCAGCCGGCCTACACATCTCCAAGAAAGAAATATTTCCAGCCGTCTCCCCTCAACTCTCTTATCTCTTCTCTCCCTCTCTTCAACCGACCTACACGTCTCTCCCTCTCTCAACTCCCCACCTATCCCTTTCACTCTACACTTTAGCTAATTCCTTTCAACCCCTTCTCTCTATTTTTTTTTTTTCGTCCAGCACGTCCCCCACTTAACTCTCTCAATTCCTATCTCACTTGGTTGAAAATTCTGCACCGACTCCTCTCTCCAATTCTCTCAACTCCCCACCTATCCCTTTCACTCTTTCCTATCTCTTCTCTCCCTCTCTCTTCATGACCAACACACCTCAACTCCTCCCTATGTCCCACGTAACCCTCTCACTTTATACCTCTCCAACCGATTGCCTCACTCCTATATTAACGTAAAAAGCCAATCAATCAATTAGCTGCACCAACCATCATTCTTTCTGTATACGTCCAGCTCCATTCCCTTCTGTCCTTCACTTCTTCTTTTGCCAAACTTGTTCTTGACTTTTACATTGTATGTATTTATCCACCGAAAATTACTTTCTTCATGCATCTTTAAACAACCAAGTAAGAAAGTCTTCGTCTTTATTTTTAGCTGCTCAAGTACACTTCTTCATTTCTTCTCTTCGTTCCTCTCAATTAATATACACTTTTGGTCACAAGTTCCAACCGAATTCCATCTGAATTTTATTTAAGCTGAAAATAAGAAGAAGAAAAATAACACTCAAAAATAAATTAAAAGAAAAAATAGAATATAAAAATTAACTATATATGTGAGGAAATATTGTCCAATTATAGTTATAAAATTAAGCATAAACATGATATCAATCAATTAAAAATTACAATTCGTATTTATGCTTATTAACTATTTTTCCATCTAAAACCAATAATAGTGTCACGAAGAATTTAAAATACATTGGTTTTAAATAGCTAAAACATGCAATATTTCAGCTCAATCACACCCCCCAACTAGCTTTTTGCTAATCCTTGAGCAAAATAGTGAAAATTAATTGAAATGAATATTACATAAAGCTCGAAATTCAAACAAAAACAATCAAACATAATTCTGAATTCTCACAAAAAATCGATTTGTAACTACTCAACACCAGGAGTTGTATCCACAAGGAAAGTCTCAATAATTGTTCACATAGAATTAGGGCAAATATCTTAGAACTCAGATATGTGTGTGTGGCTAAACTTCTGTATGTTCCTCACTAATAAACATGATTTATCACAGGATTTTTCAACCTTAAGATTAATCATTATTGATTCTAACTACCTCAAAGCCTAAGGGACTAGTAGTTTTCACGCCAACTTTGTTTAAAGGTTGAACATTCAACCCCCAAAGTTTTGGGTAACTGTTTCTAGCCCTTTATTCAGGAAAAATTACATGATTTTTTTTTCTTTCTTTCTTTCTTTCTTTCTCCCTTTTTTTTTTTTTTAGTATGGCTCGGTAGTCCTGCAGTTTACTTCTCCTATTTTAAATCAATGAACATCAATGAGGAACACTACAAGTGTAAGCATGTGCAAAATGTTCTTTCAAAACTTGCCCTTCATTCTATACAAATCAAACTAATTCTTATTTTTGTAAATATCGCATCCCGGTGTTTCAAGTCACTCCTCAACAAAATATGATGCATCATAAGTCATGTTCTATGCTTAAGGTTGAAAATAAATCTTCACAAAATAATTCCGCTCAACTACTCCACCAAGATACTCAAATCTAACAAACATGCCAGAAGTGTGTGTTAATCATTTTTGTTTCAATGTCCCTCACATTTTTTTTTTATGTTTTTTTTTTATTTTTTTATTTTTATTAGGTACTACTAAATTTTCAACAGAAAACCCTCCCCCCAACTAAATGTGACATTGTCCTCAATGTTCAGCAATTGAATGTTCGATGATGTATGCTATACAAGCATGAATTGAAGCAAGATAAACACTGCAGAACATATATTGAGACGAAAATGATTAAACAGAGAGGAAAGAATTCACCTGAGATACTCGAGTGCACACAAGGAGTAGATTTCTATCAAAGTTAAAAACACAAAAGAAAACAAAAGAAGGAAAAACAAAACAAACACATACGGTATATACAATGAGGAATCAGAAATTAATTCTGATACGCAGGATCCTCCAGAGTAGTGGACTCAACCTCTGGAGTAAAATCATCCAAAAATGGTTTCAACCTTTGTCCATTAACCTTAAAAACATTACCATTCTCTGGATTTTCTATCTCAATGGCCCCAAAAGGATAAACAGTTTTTACAACAAAGGGACCAATCCATCGAGATCGAAGTTTACCAGGAAACAAATGGAGCCTTGAATTATACAACAAAACCTTTTGTGAAGGCTCAAAAGATTTTCGAAAAATATTTTTGTCATGAAAAATTTTCATTCTCTCCTTGGCAATACGAGAATTTTCGTAAGCTTCATTCCTGATTTCCTCTAACTCATTAAGCTGAAACTTACGAAGAGAGCAAGCTTTATCCAAATCAAAATTAAATTTCTTGATTGCCCAATAAGCTTTGTGTTCCAATTCCACAGGTAAGTGACATGCCTTTCCAAAAATGAGTCGATATGGGGACATACCAATCGGGGTTTTAAAAGCAGTACGGTATGCCCAAAGTGCGTCAGTTAGTCGTAAAGACCAATCTTTGCGGCTTGGGTTAACCGTCTTTTCCAAAAAATTTTTGATCTCCCGATTAGATACCTCAACTTGGCCGCTTGTCTGTGGATGATAAGGGGTAGCAACCTTATGGATAATACCATATTTTCGCATTAAGGCCTCGAAAGGCTTATTACAAAAATGCTTACCCCCATCACTGATAATGGCTCGAGGTGTTCCAAACCTTGATAAAATATTTTCTTTCAGAAATTTCAGTACCACTTTGTGGTCATTGTTTTTGCATGGAATAGCCTCAATCCATTTGGACACATAATCCACAGCTACCAAAATCTAGAGATTGCCAAAAGAAACTGGGAAGGGTCCCATGAAATCAATGCCCCAACAATCAAATATTTCAACAACCAAGATTGGATTTAATGGCATCATATTCCGGCGGGTAATCCCTCCCAATTTTTGACAGCGCTCACAAGTTTTACAAAATTCATGGGTGTCTTTGAAAATGGTAGGCCAATAGAAGCCACATTGCAAAATTTTAAAAGCAGTTTTCTTTCCAAAAAAGTGGCCACCACATGCCCCAGAGTGACAAAAAGATATCACACTTTGAAATTCGTTATTGGGAACACATCGTCTAATTATCTGATCTGGGCAATATTTAAACAGATATGGATCATCCCAAAAGAATTTTCTTACCTCCACAAAAAATTTCCTCTTATCTTGTTGAGTCCAAATGTGAGGAATTTCACCTGTAGCAAGAAAATTAGCAATGTCAGCGTACCATGGCACTTGAGATATACCAAAGAGTTGCTCATCTGGAAATGTGTCTTTAATAGGAACTGCCTCTACGGAATCTGAAAGAACAAGTCTAGACAGATGATCAGCAACAACATTCTCAACTCCTTTTTTATCTTTGATTATCAAATCAAATTCTTGCAACAAAAGGATCCATCTAAGTAACCTGGGCTTTGCATCTTTTTTCGCTAAAAGGTACTTTAACGCAGCATGATCAGTAAAGATGACAATTTGAGATCCAATCAAATAAGAGCGAAATTTGTCAAGTGCAAAAATTACTGCAAGTAGCTCTTTTTCAGTTGTTGAATAATTCATTTGAGCACTGTTTAAAATTCTACTTGCATAATAAATAACACAAGGCTTTTTGTCCCTATATTGGCCCAACACAGCTCCAACAGCATAATCACTAGCATCACACATAATCTCAAATGGTAAATTCCAATCAGGTGATTGCATAATTGGGGCTGAAATCAACATACCTTTTAGCTTTGTAAAAGCTAACTCACAATCATCAGTCCACACAAAAGAATTTTCCTTTGACAATAAATTGCACAAAGGTCTAGAAATTGTGCTGAAGCCTTTAATGAACCTCCTGTAAAAACCTGCATGACCTAGAAAAGATCTGATATCCCTGATGTTCTTTGGGATGGACAATTTAGAAATTAATTCAATTTTGGCCTTGTCCACTTCAAAACCTTGAGAAGAAACAATGTGACCAAGAACAATCCCTTGAGTGACCATAAAATGACACTTCTCCCAGTTTAAAATCAAATTCTTTTCTTTGCATCTAATCAGCACTTTTTCCAAATGAGTCAAACATTCATCAAATGAATCACCAAAAATAGAAAAATCATCCATGAATATTTCAACGAAACGCTCTACCATGTCACTGAATATGCTCATCATGCATCGTTGAAATGTAGCTGGAGCATTACAAAGTCCGAATGGCATCCTTCGATATGCAAAGGTACCAAATGGACATGTAAAAGTGGTCTTTTCTTGATCTTCAGGAGCAATCTCAATTTGGTTATATCCAGAATAACCATCTAGGAAGCAATAGAACTTATGGCCCGCTACACGTTCAATGATTTGATCCATCAATGGTAGGGGAAAATGATCCTTTCTGGTGACAGAATTCAGTTTTCTGTAGTCAATGCACATACGCCAACCAGTAGTAACTCTAGTTGGGATCAATTCATTGTTAGCATTCTTAACTACAGTCACACCAGATTTCTTGGGTACCACCTGCGTGGGACTAACCCATTTGCTGTCAGAAATAGGGTAAATGATCCCTACATCCAGAAGTTTTAACACCTCTGCTTTGACAACTTCTTTCATGTTGGGGATCAGTCTACGCTGCATTTCTCTAGAGGGTTTAGAATTGTCCTCTAGATAAATCCTGTGGGTACAAATCAAAGGACTGATACCTTTGATATCAGCTATGGTCCATCCTATTGCCTCTTTGTGTTCAATGAGAACACCAATTAATTTTTTCTCCTGAATTTCATCCAGTCTTGATGAAATGACCACTGGTAATGTCTCTACTTGGCCTAAAAATGCATATTTGAGATCAGCAGGTAGAGGTTTCAAGTCGAGTTTTGGTGTTTGCACACTTGAAGGGAGAGACACGACATCATGAGGTGGTAATTCCTCAAAACGTGTTCTCCATTTATCAGTGTCCATTATAGGAGTAGATTCTAGCAAAAAATTCATAGATGCAAGTACAGAATCATCATCAAAATTTTCAACATGAACCAAACAAGCCTCAAAAGGGTCAGAAAAACTTAACAAATCAAATTTATTTTGAACAAGAGTTTGGATCAGATTTACTTCCTGCACATCATCATCATCACCAGGTTGTTTACAAATATTGAAAATATTCAACTCCAAAGTCATGTTGCCAAAAGAAATTACCATCACACCACTCCTACAATTTATTAAAGCATTTGAGGTCGCAAGAAATGGCCTACCCAAAATTATAGGAATTTGAGTGCAAACATCAAAGACAGGTTCCGTATCCAAAACAATGAAATCCATTGGAAAATAAAATTTTCCTACTTGAACTAGCGCATCCTCAACTATCCCTCTCGATCCTCAACTATCCCTCTCGGTATTTTAATTGAACGGTCAGCAAGTTGGAGTGTTACCTTGGTGGGTTTAAGCTCACCAAGACCCAACTGCTCATATACCGAGTAGGGTAGGAGGTTAACACTAGCTCCGAGGTCAAGTAAAGCTTTTTCAATTTTAAAATTTCCAATCATGCAGGAAATTGTTGGACAACCCGGGTCTTTGTACTTTGGTGGAGAATTGTTCTGAAGGATGGCGCTTACCTGCTCAGTGAGAAAAGCCTTCTTCTGCACCTTCATCGTATGCTTCACTGTGCATAAATCTTTCAAAAACTTAGCATACGAAGGAATCTGTTTGATTGCATCCAACAAAGGAATGTTGATTTTTACTTGTTTAAAAATTTCAAGAATATCAGCATTTTGAACCAATTTGTGAGAATGTTGCAATCTTTGGGGAAATGGTGCATGTATTGGGGCTTTCACAGGCACATCTAATTCAGCCTTCTCAAGTTCACCATCACTCTTGGAATTTAAAGAGTTGTTGGTCTCATCAACTTTCGTTGTTGAAATACTCTTATCAATTATTTTTCCACTGCGTAGAGTGGTGATGGACTTGGCATTTTCAAATTTTGAATCAGAGGGATTTGAATTTCTTACCTCAAATTTACCTTTTGGATTTGGCTGAGGTTGAGCAGGAAACTTACCCTTTTCTTGAGCATGTAATGCAGAGGTCAAGTCGCTGATAGAACTTCTCATCTCAGTAATGGCCTGCATTGTCTGAGTGTTGATATTTGCTTGTCCCTGCATAAAAGCCTATAATGTTTCCTCAAGGGTTTTCTTATGTGGAGGTACATAAGGACTAGAAGAAGATGGCCCTTGAGGATTTTGATTTTGATTGGATTCATTCCTCCAACTAAAGTTGGGGTGATTTCTCCATCCAGGATTATATGTTTCCGAATATGGGGAAGAAAATGGTCTTCTATAAGAATTCATGACATTTGCTTGTTCGTGCAACACCTCTTTAAAAGCGGGGATTGTTGGACAATCCTGATTTAGGTATCCACTAATCTCACAAATGCCACAATTTTCTTCTTCTTTTTCACTGGCCTTAACCGGATTTACCTTCCTAAGTTCCATGGCTTCGACTTTTCTTGTCAGACTTGCTATCCTAGCATTCACATCATCATTTCCTTTAAGAACATACATACCTTCTTGAGACATGGCACTGAGTTTGGGCTTATTTGACTGATCAGAACGATCTGTGTTATCCCAAGATTGGGCATTTTCAGCTAACTGGTCAAAATAGTCCCAAGCGTCATCAGGATCTTTATTTAGAAAATCACCATTACACATCATTTCTACAAACTAACGCATTTGAGATGTTAAACCTTCATAGAAGAAACTAATGGTGCGCCAAGTTTCATAGCCATGATGTGGGCAAGTTAGCAACAATTCCTTAAAACGTTCCCAACACTGAAAAAATGTTTCATTTTCCTTTTGAGAAAAATTCATAATATTTCTGCGAAGAGTGTTGGTCCTATGAGTAGGAAAAAACTTTTTTAGAAATTCCCTTTGCATTTCTTGCCATGTGCCAATAGATCTTGGTCTCAAGGAGTTCAACCAATTCTTAGCTTTTTCTTTCAAAGAGAATGGAAACAACTTTAATCTAACAACATCATCATTGATAGTTTGGTTTTGTAAAGTTGCACAAACTTCTTCAAATTCTTTTAGATGCAAATAAGGACTTTCTGAATCCAAGCTATGAAACTTGGGAAGTAATTGGATTACTCCCGGTTTTAAATCAAAATTTCCCATATTCGTAGGAAAAATCATACAAGATGGAGTACTTGTCCTTGTAGGCTGCAAATATTCACGCAAAGTTCTCATTTGCGGATTATTTTGTGCCTCTTCATTTTCTAGTTCGTCATAAACACTACGATTGTCAGCCATGGTATGAGAATTTTCAGAATCACCTGACAAAGTATTAACCAATTCTTTTAAAACAATTTCCTCTCTTCTCAATCTACCCGTTTGATCACGTTGCCACGAGATCATTCATCATAGAGGATCAAGCACATTCAAATATTAAAAATAAACAAAATAAACAAAATGCAAAACAAGCAAGAAAGTAAATTTTTTTATTTTATTTTTTATCTATTTATTTATATATATATATATTTTTTTGAATGAGATTACCAAATGGTATGAAGATGGAAGCAATGTTACATGCTCTCTTTTCTGGAAAACAAATTGTACCTGCAAAAAGGATATGAAAAATAATTAGCAAAAGATTACTAAAATTTTTTTTTTCTTTTCTAAAAACAAAACAATTATCACACGTTGCAATCCCCAGCAACGGCGCACAAAACTTGTTGCGACTAAACTCTGACTCAAATTAATGAATCAAAAATCTAGTGCAGTTTTACCTGCAAGTATACAGGTGTTGTAGTATCTTACAGGATCGAATCCACAGGGATTGACTTTTGTGATAAAGAAAATAAATTCAGACAATGAAACGAAATTATTAAAAGAAACGTGCAATCAAATGAAGATTGATAAAATGAATCAAACTAAAATGATAAAATGAATGGAAAAAGACTAAGGTTTCGAGGATCAGTCTAATAATTTATGATATTGTTTCCGATTAATTTACTTCAATTAAACTAGAATAATGATTCCGTTTAATTGGTAGATTTAGCATTTAAGATCGAGAAAAACAGACGCTTATGATTGAGCGTGAACGATTGATGATTAAAACATTTACAAATCTATTTGAATACTATAGGATTCCTCAAGCATTCACTGTATTCAGAAATCACAATGAATCAAGACGAGTATATAGATAATCAAATTATCCAAATAAAATCTTTCAATCAATCAAGCTCGCAAAATAGATTTTATGTGGATTCAGAAACAATATGTAAATCATTAAACTTCACCTCTAACCTTAGTAAGAAAATTTAGCCAAACATATTCATTGCAAATACTATAGTAATCACATAAGTATTCTCCATTAAATAACTAACACAAGAAATACTAAGCAATAACTTAAAAACAACAAAATCTGAAATCCAATTGATACAGAGGAATAAAGCTCACAATAAAACAGAAATTGAAATTAAAAGGTATTCATCAAGAAGAAGCTGCAGCCCCACCATATGCCAAACGAAAAACATGAAGAAGCAAAAAATAAAACTCCAACCACTTCAACTCCACGTTAAACTCAAGCATCAATCTCATCATGTTCCTTTCTCCACCAAAATAAATCCTATCCAATTAGATTACTCCAGCCGGCCTACACATCTCCAAGAAAGAAATATTTCCAGCCGTCTCCCCTCAACTCTCTCAATCCGTATCTCTTCTCTCCCTCTCTTCAATCGACCTACACGTCTCTCCCTCTCTCAACTCCCCACCTATCCCTTTCACTCTACACTTTAGCTAATTCCTTTCAACCCCTTCTCTCTATTTTTTTTTTTCGTCCAGCACGTTCCCCACTTAACTCTCTCAATTCCTATCTCACTTGGTTGAAAATTCTGCACCGACTCCTCTCTCCAATTCTCTCAACTCCCCACCTATCCCTTTCACTCTTTCCTATCTCTTCATGACCAACACACCTCAACTCCTCCCTATGTCCCACGTAACCCTCTCACTTTATACCTCTCCAACCGATTGCCTCACTCCTATATCAACGTAAAAAGCCAATCAATCAATTAGCTGCACCAACCATCATTCTTTCTGTATACGTCCAGCTCCATTCCCTTCTGTCCTTCACTTCTTCTTTTGCCAAACTTGTTCTTGACTTTTACATTGTATGTATTTATCCACCGAAAATTTCTTTCTTCATGCATCTTTAAACAACCAAGTAAGAAAGTCTTCGTCTTTATTTTTAGCTGCTCAAGTACACTTCTTCATTTCTTCTCTTCGTTCCTCTCAATTAATATGCACTTTTGGTCACAAGTTCCAACCGAATTCCATCTGAATTTTATTTAAGCTGAAAATAAGAAGAAGAAAAATAACACTCAAAAATAAATTAAAAGAAAAAATAGATTATAAAAATAAACTATATATGTGAGGAAATATTGTCCAATTATAGTTATAAAATTAAGCATAAACATGATATCAATCAATTAAAAATTACAATTCGTATTTATGCTTATTAACTATTTTTCCATCTAAAACCAATAATAGTGTCACGAAGAATTTAAAATACATTGGTTTTAAATAGCTAAAACATGCAATATTTCAACTCAATCAATTCTCTATATTTAAGATTTTATTCTCTCATATTTTCTGGTTTTCTTCTTCTCTAGATTTTATTCTCTAGGTTTAGGGTTTTTTTTCCCCTTCTTAGAAGCAATTTCCGATTGGTTGCTTAGAGGATAGGTTTTTCCTGTTTTTTATTCCCAGTTGAAATAAAGGCCACTGTTTGCCCAAGAACTCATGAATTTCCCATATATTTGCTGAAAATATATGTGCTTCTCCATTGTCCAAGAAATTTGTTAGCTTGAAAGATATGTTGGCCCCAAATATTAGTTCTATGAATATGTGGATAAAGAAATTGCAATTACACCTTGATGAATTGATTTGAGTTCTATGAATATGTTACAGGTAAAATCATAAATAACTTTTCATTTTAGGTTGCCGATTTCATTTTAGAATAACTTGCAAATATGTTGGATAGGCCCCTGTACTGATCTGTTATTTCCTTCCAATTGTATATTGCATTTATGGCATACCATCAGGTTGTGGAGTCTTTTTTCTGCAGGAATATGCAAGACCAAGAATGAAGACTTCGGTGCTCCATGGAGCTTTCATATATCACAAGATCAAAAGTTATAAGGCTGAATGTTAGAAGGCAGTTTGAACTATTAGCATTAAATGAGCTGACTTGGTTTTTGTAACAGTTATAGGTTTGATTTTGTAAGAAAGCTGATTTTTGTAAGGATGCAAAAATATTGTATAATTAAATGTGGTTGCAGTTCTAAACCATATCGTTGATGTCATGTAATGGCAAAGTGTATGTGTATTCCAGAAGCATGTAGGCTATTTAAATCAGGTTCTCTTTGTTGGGTTTGAAACACAACTTTTGAAAGGGCTATAGCCGGATTTCTTTTCATTTGGGAGTGATTGAAACTAAGTTAATCTAAATGCATGTTGTACCAGGCTTCAATCTTCACATTCAGGTCTGAGACTCTGAAATAGGTTACTTCAAGAACTGTCAAATAGGTTATTTTTAAATCCATTTAGCATTTGTATTAAAGATGGGTCAACCCATTATTTTAACTTCATATAAACCAAAGTACTTGTAGAGGAGAAGCTACCCAAACCAGGCAAACCAACCTTGAAGCAATTCAAAGACCAAAATGGAAATAACCCAGACACCTGAAATAATAATATACAAGGTGCCAAGGTTCCGAATGCACGAAGACAATGCAAAAAGCAGTGATTAATTGATCTTCCATGGTGTTTGCAAATTCAACACCAGTATAAATAGCGTGGCTCCTTCTATCATATGTCATCAATAAATAAAAACTAATGACAACTAGCTACTATAGGAGAAATTCTTATGAAGACACTTTTTAAGTGTGCACAAAATAATATGGCAACAAAAAGTCATCCTATTAGGAAACAACAAACTCCTATTAAATTTCACTCCATCGACTGCCCAATAATTAATTATATATCTTCTGAAAAATGAAAATTCCATGATGCTCCATACTCTTCATCTTGTGACATTGTTGGGAATTGCATGTTCCTAGAAACCAATAAAAAATTTTAGAAAAGGATGAGCATAGGTGACCAAATCAAACATTTAAATATAGCATAAATAAGATAAGATTAGTATTCATACATATCAAATGTTGTTGAAATAGTGGCCGGGTGTGGAGGTAATGTAGTTGAACTTGGTTCGCCCATACCACTATCAAAAAAAAAAAAAATAGTTCATCAAGTTAAAAGCTTCACACAAGGAACATACGACATAATTATAAATATAATGAAATCATTGCAAGTACCTCTGTGTTGGACATTTCGTTCTAACATGCCCTTCTTGTTTACAAATGCTGCATCGTCGCTTCTTTGTTGGCACATTTTCCTTTGGATTCTTTTGTTGTAAAGTTTTGGGCCTACCTTTAGATACAATGATTGGGGGATCTTGCAATGAAAAGTTTGAGATTGTTTGTCTCTGGATCGCATGTCCCTCCGTGTTACCACCACCACCATCATCATCACTCATCAAGAGAAGCTCTTGATGAATAGTCTCTACTCCCCGTGAAACATGCTCATATTTGTTCATAGATAGTGACCCCATCTCAGCAACTATATAAAACTGTCTCATCAAACGGTGTTTCTTATCAAAGGCAATTGGGATTGTCTCCAATGGACCTTCATCGACACATATCCCTTGTACCATGCGACTCTTTGCATTGACAGTCCACCTCTCTAACACATATGATTGTAATACAAGGTCCAAACAATTTTTTCTTGTCAAAATGTGTAGGATGTGCCGGCATAGAAAACCAATAAATTCAAACTTAAGACATGTGCAAGACACAACATTTTTATCATTTTCCAATGTTACTTCATATGCTGGCTTCTCTCTCCCAGGAATGGCCACCAAATAAATTTTCCTTTCATCTTGCTCACGTGCTTTGTGTGACTTGAACCGTTGACTACTAAATAACTCTTCTTGAAAGATCAAAAAAGATTTTCTTGTATAGAGGTTGGCCAACGCCTCTTCAATACTTAAACAAGTTTTCATAATTGGCCTCGATGTTTTTGTCTTCACATCTTTCAGTTTCTCACTTAGATAACGTGCATTCAAAGCTTTTTCATATTGATGGACGAACTCGCTTATCATTGTAGTTAAACAAACATAGTCTTTACAAAACTTGTTCATACTCTCACTTCGTTGAGTTGTGGACATTCCAGCACAAAATATAGATCTCAAGTAAGCGGGCACCCACTTTTCTCTCTTCACATAAATAGTTTGCAACCAACTATTTTCTTCCAACTTGTACTTCAATAACATTTCAGTCCACTCCAACTCAAACTCCTCAATAGTTAGTGTATCATGAATACAATGATTAAAATCATATTTAAATTGTGGATATTTATTGTAAACATGAGCTAGATGTTCAGGTAATTTTTGTAGAAGATGCCATAAGCACAATTTATGAGTTGTATTGGGCAATAACTCCATGATGGCCTTAGCCATTGACTTGTCATCATCAGTTATTATTGTAGAGGGAGCATGACCAAGCATCGCTTCTAGCCAAGTTTTCAATAACCATGTGTAAGACTCGGCTGTCTCATTTATCAATAATGCACATCCAAACATTACAGATTGATGATGATGGTTAACTCCAGTGAATGGGACAAAGGGCATCTTGTACCGATTTGTTAGGTACGTAGCATCAAACGTAACAACATCTCCAAAATATTGATATGCAGCTCATGATCTACCATCTGCCCAGAAGCAATTTTCCATCAACCCATATCCATCAACTTGGATCGAGTATACAAAGCCTGGATTATTACGTTCGCTTTCCAAATTGTACTCATATAACTTTTGTGCATCTCCCTCTTCAAGAAGTTGCTTCCTTCCATTACCTAAATAATTCTGAATGTCTTTAGGAATGCAACCAATATTATAATCACCACCGTGCTCCTTACTCAAAACGGACATTATTTTCCGTGTTGGAATCCCCGACTCATTTAATGTGTCTATTAAATTTTTTTGAGCCTGAGTCACCCTTCTATGCCCACGAAGCAAACTTGTACTCCGAGGTGTCAACAACTCATGATTATGTTGGAGTACAAATTTGGACACAACCCATTTGCTTTCATTCTTCTTTATTGCCATCATCGCCTTACACCCGCACTTTGTTTCTGGAGCCTCGGGTCTTGCTCTCTCTTTCAGTTTAAGATTATACCGACGGAACCCTTCTCTTGAACACACATAGTCTACACCAATTAATGATTTGTCTATGGCTGACAACCGAGTATGATTTGTTTGAATGCTAAAACCAGTTTGTCTAGAGAAGGCTTTATAGCAACTAAGTGCATTCTCAATGTCGTCAAACTCTAGCCCCACATATGGCTCCACATATGAAGATGACATTATATTGCCTTCCTCAGATATGTTCCCATTGACATCAACCTCACCTTTCTCTTCAATTATCTCAACTTCATCAGCGCTAGAATTAGAACTGTCCAAAATCTCAACATGATCTCTTGATGTATTCATAATTCACGCAAGCTGATATCTTGAGACCTGGTGAGTAGATCTTCTTGCATAAAAAATAGTGAAATTAATATATAAGACAGAAATGCTCAAGTTCCTAACTTACAAACTAAAATAAATCTATAAAGGCACTTGAAGAAAATTACCCTACTGTTCAAAGTATGAAATAAAACCGAGCAAAGGAGGATATGTACTATAAACATTATTTTTAAGTTACATGTAAACATTAATAATAGGAAAACCACATAATTAAAGAGGGTTAACCTAACTTTCTTGGAAGATTTACCAAAAAGGTCCAAAATAAAAGCCTAATTTAAAAAAAAAAAAAAATCTGTGATGAGTTTGCATATTGTCAATAAGGAGATGAAACTCCATTCAAATTAAATGATTAAGACTATGGTAAGTAATAAAATTGCTATTATTGCTTAATTCTGTATTGCATTATTTTATTTCTTTTTTTCATCAAGTAATATATATTGCTATACCCAGTGTAATATATATGACCATATATTATATGATGCAAAGATGTTTCTTGAATAGAGTAAGGCTCAAAATATCATTCCAAAATTCAAAATACTTCTTGAGGCAAGATTTTGTAATGCAGAGATGTTTCTTGAATAGAATAAAAACGTCCTCTTCCAGACCTATCTTTCTCATCAATAAAATTCTTGTTTACCAATTAAAAAAAAAGGCTTGGTCTATGCCTCGTTCTATAGAACTGATGAACTAATATTTGGGGCCAACATATCTTTCAAACTAACAAATTTCTTGGACAATGGAGGAGCACATATATTTTCAGCAAATATATGGGAAATTCATGAGTTCTTGGGCAAACAGGGGCCTTTATTCAACTGGGAATAAAAAATAGGAAAAACATTTCCTCTATGCAAACAATCGGAAATTGCTTCTAAAAAGCGGAACAAATTTTAAAAAACAAAAACCTATCCTCTTAGTAACCAATCAAAAATTATACTAAGAGGAACCCAAACCCAGAATATGGACAATTCTAAAAATTTTTGTAATCTCACAACATGCACAAAACAACCAACCCCCCATAAGGAAACATTTACGTACGCTGATTACGTGAAAAACAGATTATTTCATATAAACCTAGAGAATAAAATCTAGAGAAGAAGAAAACCAGAAAATATGAGAGAATAAAATCTTAAATCTAGAGAATAAAATACAGAAGAAATACTTATGAATGTCGTCATCGCCGTCGTCGTGGGAGGAGGAACTGTATTGGGAGAGAAAGTGGACGTACTTTAGTCTCAATAACAGAGGAAATAGGGGGGAAAGGTGCCTACATGAAGTGCCTATTGGGAGAGAAAGGGGATGTACTTTGTCTCAATAGCAGAAGAGATGTTTTTTGGGGGGGGGGGGGGGGGGGGGGGGGGAGTACGTGAAGTGAATGGGGTGGGTGGGGGGAAGTGTGTCTACGTGAAGTGAAGTGCCTATTGAGTGTATGCAGGTGTATAAGTGATTTTCATGAAGTGCCTACGTGGCATATGATTATTGGTCTGCTGTAAAAATGAGTTTTGTAGATGATCGGCCCGTAACTTTTCTCAAGAATTAATACTATAGTCGGTTTAAGGCTTGAAATCCAAACCCATAATTTATCGGGTTCGTGTACTGAGCATTTAATACCTAGGAATATGTCAGGTCAGGTTACTCGGGCAACTCGGTTTGCTGGGTCATATGCATAGTCCTACTTAAAATATGCTAAATCGATCGGTTCATTTAAAAAAATAAAAAAATTAATGATAATATTGCTTGTGAATATTACATTACTGATTAAAAGCTTATTAATACGACATTCAGCTTACATTCGTGTGTGTACATACACAAACATATTTATATATAACTCCATACTGACCTCAGGTTTGCAATGCTGGCAACTTGTCTCAAATGCGTATCCCCTCATAAATTATTCTGCCTTTATTTCTTAAAATTGAAAATAAAGTTTAAAATATAATTTTTTCCAGATTATGTACATTTGGCTTGGTTTTAACAGTACTTGCAGACGTACACAACGCCTTCTATATAGCCCTAACCCTTCCACTAATAATTAATTACTAGCATTAATATTAGAGATCACTTTTCTTAATTCGCTCATGTCTTACTTGAAAGGGAAATATGCATACTTCTCTTAATTACCCAAAGTAATCCTTCCTATAAATAATTAAAAACATATTGGCTCTATTAGTCCGTCGAGTTTTATTTTAAAGTAACATTAAATATAATTTTAAGGCATACAAGTTTTATGTACTACTCTTTTTAATTTTAATTAATATTTATTTGTAAGGTGTTTATATATTGACGTATCTACCCTGATTTAATCAGGTTTATATTTTAAAGCATCTCTCTCCAATTACTAATTAATTCCAAGAATCCATCGATCGATCATTACCATCATCATGAAAATCTAATTTGCTGATTACATGTATAAAGCTTTTTGCCCGAAACAATAATGACGTTAGAAATTGGTATATTAATAAGTACTGGGTACTTGTACTTGTAGGGCTTTGAATGGAAGATCAAACACGTATATAAGTAGGCCATGAAAATATATTAATTATAAACAAAATTAATTATACCTGATCATGAAAATCCAATAATTTAATAATTAATACCCATGCATTTATATTAATATTGGTCAAGTTAATTTCCAGCTAATCAATGCAATATAGATCTCTGAAGTTTCACATGATCATAATTTTAATTTTGTTGGATGATTAAATTCTGCATATTAAAACTTAAGTTATGCTCAACCTGGATATTCGGATTTAAAAATAATACCGACTTGGGTTATAAATCAGGTGGATACCCCGGCCGCATTACATGCCCGAGTATGGGTTCGAGTATAGCTGTACGTTAAAAAGAAAATACTTCTTGTCATCCTCACACTTCATACACCACACTTATTTTAATTTTTTTTTATTTTTTCTATAATAAATATGTAGTATGTGGATGACAAATAGAATAATTCAATTAGTTTAATAAGAATAAAATAAAATAAAAAATAAAAAAAATAAAAAATAATATTTTAATATATAAAGTGTGTGGTATGGGATGATGTGTAGTATTCCTCTTACCAAAATCCGTATCTAGGTGAACACTCTACCAAATCTTCAACTTTAATATAATCTTCAATAGTCAACCGAATGCATGGCAGCTTTGTTCTTGGTTTCATACCCAGGAAACACCTCTTTCTTTAAAATATAATCTTCCATAGTCAATCTAATGTGGAGACTGAATTTAAATAGAATAGATACATATAAAAAAATGTTGATATTGACTAAATTTAAATTTAAATTTAAATTAAACCAAACTAATGAGAATACTCTTAGGAGCGGAGTGCTATTTCAACAAGTAGGAATATTTAAAATAAATTGTAATCAGCATGCATTTAGGTTTCTAGATGTACAACGTACAGAAAAATTAAACACCATGCTGCATGCATTCTAATCTTTTAAATTAATTTAACTGTGAAACAAAAAAGCAGCCGCCCAAATTAACTCTTAACATTGATATTCTATAATAATGTAGCGAACAACAAACAGTACTCACTTGCAAAGAGACTTTAGCATCGCCGCATTGACGTCGCGACCTGCTACATTATTTTTCTAAGAAATAAAAATATACCGAGGGGCAAAACTTTACAAACAGAATAGGTTTCCTTTGAACTCCCTTCATCTTCTCCCATCTCTCAGGCCCACTCTTGCTTTTTCATTTTTCCGTTCATTCTTCAAACAGCTGGGAACCGAGAATATGTCTTCTCCAATCAAACACATCACTTGCTTTTTCCATTCGTGGGGCAAAGTCAAACGGCTACAACAGAGGTTTTTTCCGCCCTTCTGAATCTTCTCCCATCTCTCAAACTAGAATCTATGGGTGAATGTGCTTTCTATTGCGTTAAGTGAAACATACAGTACCAAAACAGAGGCCACCTACGAAACAAAGACCACCGAAACAGACAATAACGAACCTGATTTGCAACCAAAATTTAGATGGTGATTACAGATGGAAGAGAGAAATTTCCAAGTGGCTTCTTGATAAAACTGACGGAAGAACAGACAGCAATTTTAGATAATATAAAACAGAGAGAAATTTCAGATGGAAGAACAATAATTTTAGATCGCAATTTCAGAGGGAAGTGAGAAATTTCAATTTCAGACGGAAGAGGTGAAACTGACGTGTTGACGGCTAAGGTTTTGTTTTGCAGCTGGGAGGTTTTGTATCAACAATCAATGGCACCGAGCGGCAATCGAGCTCATATACGTGACCATCTTTCTCATATATGCGCCCAAAAGGGAGAAGGCTAAGATTTTTGGGATCTTTTCGTTCTTGGTCTTAGTTTCCTCAATCGTGGCCTTCGTTTCCCTTTTGGCCTTGGAAGCTGGCAACACCAGAGGGGTGTTGCCTCGCCTCTATGAATTATGAAGACTGTGATTAAAACAAGAGTGTCGAATTCATGCCATTTTTCCAGTCACTGTTCGTGTTCTTGTGCGGGACTTCTTGGTTTGTGTTTGGGTTGCTCAGACATGATCCTTTTGCTGCTGTTCCAAATGGCTTTGGCCGTGGTTTAGGAGTTGCGCAGCTGATCTTGTACTTTATCTACAGAGATAACAGGGGTACTGCGACCGTTGAACCATTGATATAAAATCTGTAGGGACAGGACTCCCCAAGGAAAACAAAGATCAAAGCCAATCCAATGAAAGTGAAGCTCAAGTAGATCGTCTAGAGCGCGTGGTCGTCCAGACGGACACATGGCGTCCACGGTTGCGTACAATGGGTTCGACGGTCGCAGTACCCTTGTTATCTCTGTAGATAAAGTACAAGATCAGCTGTGCGACCCCTAAATCACAGCCGAAGCCATTTGGCACAAAAACAAAAGGATCACCTCCGAGCAACCCAAACACAAACCAAGAAGTCCCGCACAAGAACACGAACAGTGACAGGAAAAATGGCATGAATTCGACACTCTTAGTTTTAATCACAGTCTTCATAATTCATAGAGGTCAGGCTTACATGATGATGGAGAATATGCTCGCAGCAGACCCACAAAACACCCCCCTGGTGTTGCCAGCTATCAAGGCCAAAAGGGAAACCAAGGCCACGCTTGAGAAAACAAAGGCAACGATCGAACGAAAAGATCCCAAAAACCTTAGCTTTCTCCCTTTTGGGCGCTTATATGAGAAAGATGTTCACGTATATGAGCTCGATTGCCGCCCCGGTGCCATTGATTGTTGATACTAAAAGATTGTTTGGAGACAAAGGGAAGGCCGTACCATGCAGAAAGGAGGCAGTTGAGCAACGTCATCACGTATGGAACGCCTGAGAATTTTTCTGTGCCTTTATTCAGTATGATTGATGTGAACTCCAATAGACTTACTTTGAGACCCAACAATCATACTGAAAAAACAATCTCAAGAAAGCCAAACTCAGGTATATAGATGGAGAATCTAAACCCGATGAGAACTCGTTCAAAGAACCTAGATTATATCAAAATCTAGACCTATTAAAGAACCCGTCTCAAGAACCTAGATTATAAAGGAAGAACGCCACAAAGGTTTTGATTTAACTTTGATAACTTCAGAAGTTCAAGAAGAACAAGAGGAGATAACTCAACTCTCAATCACAATTCCATATAGTCTGCCTCTCAAATGAGGTTACAAATGGTTTAAATAGACAATCCCCAAAAACTCTAAGTAAACAATGCGTCGGGTACTGTAGCGTGAACAGTGTCATACGCCGCGCTACAGTTACTTTTGAAACCCTAGTAAGACATAAAATTATAACTTTCCAAATAGACCCTTGGCCAAAAATACAAGGCCTTCCCAAAAATAACCCTAGTCCATTAGAAATAAGACATACGTGGGCCAAGCATCCTCAAGCCCACTTCTTCTAAACTAATAATAAAATACCGTTAATCAAATTGAAAGCCTTAACAACAATAGGCCCAATCTCTAAGTCATGTCTTCCATAGCTTGTATCAAGTGGATCAAAACTGGTTCTTTTTCCTTGAAGCCCATCTTGAGTGTTGGGCTTTTCCTAGCTTCATCCCAAGTGGATTGCACCAATCCTTGCATTGCTTCCTTGATCTTCTTGGCTCTTGATTTTGTAATTGGCCCATCTGGAATTTGCAAGGGATCTTTAAGGATAGCTCCACCTTGGTTCCCATTATTCCCCCTCTCCTCAAAAGGATTCGACCTCGAATCTTCACCTACATCAAAAGGAAAAAGATCAGAAACATTGAAGGTAGTAGAAACATTATATTCACTTGGAAGATCCACTTTATATGCATTGTCATTAATTTTATCAAGAATTTGGAAAGGTCCATCTCCTCGAGGATGCAACTTAGTTCGTCTATGAGCTGGGAATCTTTCTTTGCGCATGTGAACCCAAACCCAATCTCCTGGTTCAAAGGTGACACGCCATCGCCCTTTATTGGCTTGGAAAGCAAACCTTTCATTCTTTTGAGCAATTTGAAGCCGTACCCTTTCATGAAGTGACTTCACCAACTCTGCCTTCTTTTGTCTATCTAAGCTACTCCTGCCATCAATAGGCAAAGGCATCAAATCTAAAGGAGTAAGTGGATTAAAACCATAAACAATTTCAAAAGGAGAGTATGAAGTAGTAGTATGGATGGTCCTATTATATGCAAACTCTATAAATGGCAAACAATCCTCCCAAGTCTTTAAATTCTTATGAACAACAGTGCGTAAAAGCTGAGTTAAAGTCCTATTAACTACTTCAGTCTGACCATCAGTCTGTGGGTGACAAGTAGTGGAAAATAAAAGTTTAGTACCTAATTTTCCCCACAACACCTTCCAAAAGAAGCTAAGAAATTTAACATCCCTATCAGAAACAATGCTCTTGGGCACACCATGGAGTCGCACTATCTCTTTGAAAAATAAGTCAGCTATGCTTGTGGCATCATCTGTTTTATGGCATGGAATGAAATGTGTCATCTTGTTATATCTATCCACAACCACAAAAATAGAATCTCTACCCCTTTTTGTCCTAGGCAGCCCCACAACAAAGTCCATAGATATGTCTACCCATGGCTCACTAGGAACGGGTAAGGGTGTATATAACCCATGTGGCAAAACCTTAAATTTGGCATTTCTACATGTGATGCACCTGCTACAAATGCGATTGATGTCTCTTTTCATCTTAGGCCAAAATAAATGTTCATGCAATATATCTAAGGTTTTCTTGACACCAAAGTGTCCCATCAATCCCCCGCCATGTGCCTCACGCACCAATAACTCACGCATAGAACAACTAGGTACACACAGTTTATCTTCTTTAAACAAGTAACCATCATGCTTGTAAAACTTACCAAATTCCGCCATATCACATGCCATATACACATCAGAAAAGTCAACATCTTCAGCATACATATCTTTCACATATTCAAACCCAAGCATTTTAGCACTCATAGAAGTAAGAAGTACATACCTCCGTGATAAAGCATCAACAATAATATTCTCCTTACCTTGCTTGTAACGGATGACATATGGAAAGGTCTCAATGTATTCCATCCATCTAGCATGCCTCTTATTCAACTTACCTTGACCCTTGAGATGCTTCAACGATTCATGATCGGTGTGGATCATAAATTCCCTAGGCCACAAGTAGTGCTGCCAAGTCTCTAATGCACGAACAAGAGCATAAAGTTCTTTGTCATAAGTAGGGTACTTCAGGGATGCCCCACTTAGCTTCTCACTGAAAAAGGCAATCGGCCGCCTATCCTGCATCAAAATGGCTCCAATCCCTATTCCTGAGGCATCACATTCAATCTCAAAAGTTTTGTTAAAATCTGGTAATGCTAACATGGGTGCAGAGCACAACCTTTCTTTAATAGTGGCAAATGCATTCTTTTTAATGATTTCAGTGAGTGGTGCAGCAATGGTGCTAAAATCTTTAACAAAACGCCAATAAAAGTTAGCTAAACCATGAAAGCTTTTTACCTCAGTGACGCTCTTTGGTGTTGGCCACTCCTTAATGGCCTTGACTTTCTCTTCATCCACTTCAATACCCTTTGTACTAACAACATAACCAAGAAAAACAACTTCCTCCATACAAAAGGTACATTTCTTGAAATTAGCATACAACTTTTCACATCTCAACACATTAAACACATATCTCAAATTCTCAATATGCTCATTTAAGTCCTTGTTGTACACTAGGATATCATCAAAGTATACAACCACAAACTTGCCTATGAACGCACGTAGGACATGATTCATTAATCTCATGAAAGTACTGGGCGCATTTGTAAGTCCAAATGGCATAACCAACCATTCATAAAGCCCATACTTAGTCTTAAAAGCAGTTTTCCATTCATCACCCTCTTTCATTCTAATTTGATGGTACCCACTTTAAAGATCAATTTTACTAAAAATACATGAGCCATGCAATTCATCGAGCATATCATCTAATCTAGGAATGGGATGGCGATACTTTACCGTGATATTATTAACCGCCCTGCAATCAATGCACATCCACCACGTCCCATCCTTCTTAGACACTAGAAGCACTGGTACTGCACATGGGCTCATACTCTCCCTCACGTACCCCTTGCTCATCAAATCCTCAACTTGCCTCTGAAGCTCCTTTGTCTCATTTGGATTACTTCTATAAGCTGGTCGGTTTGGAATAGCAGCCCCGGGCACGAAATCAATCTGGTGCTCAATGCCTCTAATGGGTGGCAACTCATTAGGCACTTCTTCTGGGAATACATCCTCAAACTCCTGCAACAAAGAAACAGCCAAACTAGGAAGAGGTTGGTTAGTTTCATCAAGATTAAGATAAGACTCTTTATAGATAAGAAAAATCATAGAGCGATCTGCTAAGAAAGCTCTCTTAACCTCACTCCCTCTTGTATAGAAACTCACTTTTGTCTTTCCTTTTCTCTCAGCAGACTCTTTTTCTTTTTCACTCTTTCTTTTTTGCTCAATCTCTTTTTCACTCTTTCTTTTTTTATCACTCTCATTTTCACTCTTTCTTTTTTGAGCAACCTCACTTTTCAGTTTCAGTTGGTCCTCATAGACCTGTCTTGGAGTTAAAGGAGCAAGCTTGGTTGTTTTGCCCTCCTTTACAAAGCTGTACATGTTTTTGAATCCATCATGTATCACTCTCCTATCATACTGCCATGGTCTCCCCAACAATATATGGCCAGCATGCATTGGCACAACATCACAAAGCACTTCATCTTGATACTTCCCAATGGAAAAAGTAACTAACACTTGTCTATCCACCCTAACCTCCCCACAATCATTCAACCACTGCAGCTTGTATGGTCGAGAGTGTTTCAAGGTAGGTAAATTCAATTTTTCAACTAATGTAGTGCTAGCAACATTAGTACAACTCCCCCCATCAATTATCATACTACATACCTTGCCATTAATGTGGCATCTAGTATGGAAAATGTTCTCCCTTTGTTGCTCTGCTTCATCCATCTTAATTTGTGTGTTGAGAGCACGCCTGGCAACAAGGGACTCACCTGTTACGGGGTATTCTACTCCATCATCATCACTAGCATCCTCCAACTCAGGTATCTCATCACGATCATCCTCACTTGCAGTCATCACCTCCCCATTGTCACGCATAATCATCACACGTTTGTTTGGACATTGAGAAGCGATGTGGCCTGAACCCAAACACTTAAAGCATTTAATATCCCTATTTCTAGAAGGTTGGGATGCCAACTTGGGTTTGTTGCTAGTTCCTTCATCGTTTCCTTTAGGTGGTTCTGTCTTTGCCCTTGTTACAGCTCGATCATCTTTTTCCCACTTTGGTTTCCAAGGAGTGCTAGAAACTGAAGTGTACCTTGATGTCCCTTTCCTCTTTAATTGCCTCTCCACCTTCATAGCCATGTGCACCATGTCTTCTATTTCTACATAATGTTGCAACTCAACCACATTGGCTATCTCCCTATTCAAACCACACAAAAATCTAGCCATAGTGGCCTCCCTATCCTCCTCTACATTCGCCCGTATCATAGCCACCTCCATCTCCTTATGGTAGTCCTCCACACTCCTAGACCCCTGTGTAAGATTTTGTAATTTCTGGTAGAGGTCCCTATAGTAGTGGCTAGGTACAAATCTCCGCCTCATGAGAGCTTTCAACTCTCCCCATGTCTCGACAGACCTCTCATAATTCCTCCTCCTATTGGTCACTAATTGATCCCACCAAATAATAGCATAATCAGTGAACTCAATTACTGCCAACTTCACTTTCTTCTCCTCTGAATAGTTATGACACTCAAAGATCAACTCTATCTTCTTCTCCCACTCTAAATAAGCTTCAGGGTCAGTTCTACCTTAGAAAGATGGTATTTTCATTTTGATGCTCTCAAGGTCCCTATCTACTCCATCACGACCCCGTGGGTTTCCCCTAAATCCTCTTTCACGCCTGACTCCTCTATGCCTACCCATCCCAACTTCAGAAATTAGATCTTCCTCATCCTCACCATCTCCTTCATCTTCATAATCATGTTCTCTTCTAGGTTCACGTCTCCTCCTATCTCTCCCACCATGTAAATTTTTAATTACTTCATCTTGTTGATCCATCCTATCCCTCACTTCTCCTAACATCATGTTCAATCGTTCAAACTGTTGTTGCATAGCCTGCAACATAAAGGAGTTATCTGCCATCCCCTTTGGTGATGAGTCACTTTTATGAGACATCGTACGCGCTGCACACAAAAAAACTATTAGTGGAAAAGACCTCACATGCTCCCTTACGTGTTTACACTCGAATAATAGCACTTCACTCGTGTTTCACTCTTAATTGGCTTTTTCCCGATAATGATCTCACACTCTCTTGCGTTTTACCTCAAGAGTTTTCCCACTCAAGTTCTTTCAGAACTAATTGAACTATAAATCAAGACAATACAAACCTGTCTTATTCCAACTAGTAATTAGGTCCAAGAAACTCTTAACAAGAGAAAATATAGAAAGAATAAAATGACACAAGACTCAAGGAAATGCTACGAGGGAAAGAGTATTCACAAGACAATACACCAACTATAAAGATATATGCAGCCCCTCTGATGATAAAAAATTCGGATTCCTAAACTTTTTTTTTTCGAATTTTCTTTTTTTTTTCTTTTCCTTTCCTTTCTTTTCTTTTCTTTTCTATTCTTTTCTTTTCCTTTCTTTTCTTTTCTTTTCTTTTCTTTTCTCACCGATTCAATCACAAACAGCAATATTCAATTGTAACAATCAAACAATTGAATTCAAACACATAAAAATTGACAAAAAAAAGAAGAGAATCAATAAAACAACACTCCAAGGAATTGACAAACTTAAAGATGCAAAAAACTCCAGAAATTTCCAACCTCTATATGGTGTGAATTTTGGCAGCCCTCAAATAAGCAACTTAGCCAACCAATGTTGATAAACATGAAACCAAAATGATAGAGTAATCTGCCAGCCCTAGGAAAAACGAATTTTTTTTTTTTTTGCAACCCTAGAACAATGAAACCCTAGAATTAAAGATGCAATAGATAAAAGATAGAATTACACCTGATTGGAAACCTTGCTCTGATTACCAAATGATGTGAACCCCAATAGACTTGCTTTGAGACCCAACAACAATACTGGAAAAACAACCCCAAGAAAGCCAAACTCAGGTATATGGATGGAGAATCTAGACCCGATGAGAACTCGTTCAAAGAACCTAGATTATATCAAAATCTAGACCCATTGAAGAACCCGTCTCAAGAACCTAGATTACAAAGGAAGAACGCCACAAAGGTTTTGATTTACCTTTGATAAGTTCAGAAGTTCAAGAAGAACAAGAGGAGATAACTCAACTCTCAATCACAATTCCATATAGTCTGCCTCTCAAATGAGGTTACAAGTGGTTTAAATAGACAATCCCCAAAAACCCTAAGTAAACAATGCTTCGGGTACTGTAGTGTGAATAGTATCATACGCCGCGCTATAGTTACTTTTGAAACCCTAGTAAGACATAAAATTATAACTTTCCAAATAGACCCTTGGCCAAAAATATAAGGCCTTCCCAAAAATAACCCTAGTCCATTAGAAATAAGACATACGTGGGCCAAGCATCCTCAAGCCCACTTCTTCTAAACTAATAATAAAATACCGTTAATCAAATTGAAAGCCTTAACAACAATAGGCCCAATCTCTAAGTCATGTCTTCCATAGCTTGTATCAAGTGGATCAAAACTGGTTCTTTTTCCTTGAAGCCCATCTTGAGTGTTGGGCTTTTCCTAGCTTCATCCCAAGTAGATTGCACCAATCCTTGCATTGCTTCCTTGATCTTCTTGGCTCTTGATCTTGTAATTGGCTCATCTGGAATTTGCAAGGGATCTTTAAGGATAGCTCCACCTTGGTTCCCATCAATGATCCTCTTGAATGTGATTATTGGGGCCAAGAATAGAAATAAAGCAGTGATGTTTCCAAATATTCCGAACAAAAACTGCGCAATCTCCATTGTTTTCAGTCTCTTTTCTCTACAAAATCTCGAAAGGAGAAAGATAACCTAGAGATAAGGGTGCGTAGTTCGTGAAAGAATTAGATATATCTCTTTGTTTTAGTTTGCTTGGTACACAGTACTTATGGCTAAGGAGATTATATATAGAAAAATAATATAGCAGGTCGCGACGTCAATGCCAAAGTCTCTTTGAAAGTAAGTACTGTTTGTTGTTTGCTACATTATTATAGAATATCAATGTTGAGAGTTGATTTGGGCGGCTGCTTGTTGTTTCACAGTTAAATTAATTTAAAAGATTAGCATGGTGTTTAATTTTTCTGTACGTTGTACATGTAAAAGCCTAAATGCATGCTGATTACAATTTATTTTAAATATTCCTCCTTGTTGGAATGGCACTCCCCTATATAGTGTTGGCATTTGTGCATGAATTAATATTTTAAGGAAAGGGGTGTTTCTTGGGTATGAAACCAAGAACAAAGCTGCCATGCATTCGGTTGACTATTGCAGATTATATTAAAGTTGAAGATTTGTTAGTGTTCACCCGGATACGGATCTCGGTAAATTAGCAAGCTATACTCGAACCCATGCATACTCGGGTATGTAATAGGGGGTATCCACTTGAGTTAACCCGAGCCAGTATTATTTTTAAATCAAGATATCCAGGTTGGACATAACTTAAGTTTTAATAAAATAAATCCAGATTGACTGGTTCTCTAAATTGCCTCTAGCTCAGTTAGAGGTAATGGCTGTGGTATTGAGAGGAATCTGGTTAAGAAGAAATGACTTGGTTTTTGAAAACAAATTTGAAGCACCTAATGTAATTTTCAGCAAAGCTGTGGAATGTTTGTCTGAGTACCAATTGGCACAAGTTAAGCAAGGTCAAGCTAAGGATACTGGTGGAGTTCAGAGCAACAACTGTCATCATTGGAAGTTACCAATGGGTGATGTAGTGAAGGTAAACTGGGATGCAACTTTCAAGTCCAGTGAAAACAGAGGTGGGATTGGGGTAGTTGCTAGAGACAGCTATGGAGAGGTATTAGTTTCTCTATACTATCCTAGAAAACATGTTGCAGATCCTGTCATAGGGGAAGTATTTGCTTTATGGAGGGCCATGAAGTTATGTGAAGAGCTACAATTCAGGAATGTGCAACTAGAAGGCGATGCACTATCTGTTGTAAAAGTTGTTAACAGTTTAGAAGTGAATTAGAAGTGGCATGGTCAAATGATTGAGGATCTAAAAGCTGTTCTGCACAATAGAGGGAGCTGGAAAGTGGCACATGTGAAGAGATCTTGTAATGGTGTTGCTCATAATCTTGCAAAGTTAGCTTTAAATGCAAGTGAAGAGTTAGTATGGATGGAGGATCATCCTAAGGAAGTTCTGGAAAATGTTGTTTTTGATAAACAATGTAATATGGTCAATATATGAATACAAAATGCAGGTTTCCTTTCAAAAAAAAAAAAAAAATACATTCCTTATGTACCTACACTTCCTCCCAGATATGGGCGGGTGGGTAATCCAATTATCGGCCTAATAAAATTTTCGACTATCAAGATTTCAGATTGGGCAGGATAAAAACCAATCAGAATGAATGGTATAAAAAATTTGTTTAAACTGTTTGAAATCTATACAAAGTACCGAAATTTGTCTATTATTCAATAATTGTAAATTTACTCCCTTTGTCAAATTAGCAATTAATTCAACCTTGATTTTGTCAACTTCAATATCTTGAAAAAAAAACAATATGACCGAGAACAATCTTTTGAGTGATCAAAAAATGAAACTTTTCCTAATTCAAAATCAAATTCTTTTCTTTGCATCTAATAAGCACTTTTTCTCAATGCATCAAACATTCATCAAATGAATCACCAAAAATAAAAAAAATCATCCATGAATATTTCCACAAAATGCTCTATCATGTCACTAAATATGCTCATTATGCATATTTAAAATGTAACAGGAGCATTACAAAATTTGAATGGCATCTTTCGATATGTAAAAGTGATTTTTTCTTAGTCTTTAAGAGCAATCTCAATTTGGTTATATTTAGATTAAGCATCTAGGAGTAATAAAATTTATGACCAACTACCCGTTCAAGGATTTGATCCATGAATAGTAGAGAAAAGTAATCCTTCCTAGTGACAGAGTTTAGTTTTCTGTAGTCAATACACATAAGCCAACCAGTGGTAACTCTGGTTGGGATTAATTCATTGTCTGTATTTTTAATGATAGTCACACTAGATTTCTTAGGTACCACATATGTAAGACCAACCCATTTACTGTCAAAAATAGGATAAATAATCTCTACATCTAGAAGTTTCAACACCTCTGTTCTAACAATCTCTTTTATGTTTGGATTGAGTTTATGCTGCATCTCTCTAGAGGGTTTAGCATTGTCCTCTAAATATATTTTGTGGGTACAAATTAAAGGACTAATACCGTTAATATCAGCTATGGTCCATCCCATTACTTCTTTATGTTCAATGAGAATACCAATTAATTTCTTCTCCTGAATGTCATCTAATTTTGAGGAGATAACCACTAGTAATATCTCTATTTGACCTAAAAATGCATATCTATTTACAATACATTTTTCACATGTGCATGAATATTTTAAAAATTAAATTTGACAATTTTGAAAGATGATTGAATGTCATATTTCACATGTACATGTTTTATTTGAATATTTTCAAAAGTGATTGATGTTTTTTTTACTTATGCAAAATATATATGTTTTTGTTTGAAAATTTTGAAAAGTAAAGTGTGCTCCTTTTGTCATATGTAAAAAGTAAAAAGATTAGGTTTGATTTTTTTTAAAAGTAAATTGTGCTCCTTTTGTCATATGCAAAAAGTAAAAAGATTAGGTTTGATTTTTTTTTAAAAAGTAAAGTGTGCTCCTTTTGTCATATGCAAAAAGTAAAAAGATTAAGTTTGAATTTTTTGAAAAGTAAAGTGTGCTTCTTTTGTCATACGCCAAAAATAAAAGATTAGGTTTGAAGTTTTTGAAAAATGAATGATATTGTCTTTGACAGTTGAAGAAAAAGAACTTTTTATTTGAATTTTTTGAAAAAGTGAATGATGTTGGCTTTGACATGTAAATCATTTTAAGTTTGAATATGAAGTCTCATATGCCTATAAATAGATCATTTGAGAGCTTCACATTTACAAGATCAAGAGCATACAATATTCATTCAAAACTTTCATTCTCTCTTCTCTAAACATTAAGCCTTAATCCTTATTCATTTTAAGAGAAATATAGTTTGTGATATATTGTTCTTATTTCACTCATTGAGGAGTGTTTTCTGATAACCTACCCACTATCAGCTCTTGTATCTATGAAAGGGTGTGTACAACTCTTGTGCGTGTAGAAAGTGTTCTACATAGGGAATAGTTGAATCACCACGTGTAAGGTGATTGCAAGTGTAAAGGGTATTTTACACGGACCTTTATAACGGTGTTGTTCAAAAGTGTAATAGGTTTCTATCTCCACCTGAAAGAGGTTGAATAGTAAATTTGGAGATCCTCAAGGGGTAGCTAGAGGCGAGGACGTAGGCAGTAGAGCCGAACCTCGTTAACATACTGAGTTTGCTTCTCTCTTACCCTTACTCTTTATATTTATTGTTGTTTCATATTTTGTTTATATTTTATATTGTATATTTGATTTATAATTGTGTTATTTTCTTAAATACAACTCAATTCAACCCCCCTCTTGTGTTAGTCATCTGGGCAACAATTGGTATCAGAGTAAGGGTTCTGTTATAAGATTAACTATCTTTTGAGTTAAGATCTTATGTCTAACATTGCAGTTTTATTTTGTGAAAGTCAATCTAGCAGCCGGCCTCCACTCTTTTGTAGGGAGAATTACTCATTCTGAAAAGTTAGAATGAGAATATTCCTTCAGACTCAAGCTTGAGAAATCTGGAAATGCATTGTAAATGGACCTTATATTCCAGCAAAAGCGGTTGATGAAGTAAAGGTCAAAAAGGAATAAAAAGAGTTTGATCGTGAAGAAGATAGACTTTATACTATCAATTTAACTGCTATAAATTTATTATTTAATCCTCTCAATGGAAATGAGTTTAATAGAATAATGACTTGCGCTACGGTAAAAGAAATTTGGGATAACTTAGAAGTTACTTATGAAAGAATTTCGCAAATCAAGGAATCAAAAATTTATATTCTTACTCATGAATATGAAATATTTAAGATAAATGATAATGAATCTATTTCTAGTACACACACTCGTTTTACTAACATCATAAACAGCTTGATAGCTCTTGGTAAAGTTTATTCCAAGGTAGAGATAGTAAGAAAAATTCTTAACTCTCTTCCAAAACTCCTGGAATCAAAAGTGATAGCGATTCTTGAAGATAGAGACATCAAGAAGCTCAAAATGAAAGAACTCATCGGGTCACTTATTACTCATGAGTATACATTGAAAAGAGGAGAAGAAAAAGGAAAGCCAAAGAAGAGTTTGGCACTTAATGTTGTTCCTCATGAAAGTGAAAGTGATGAAAATGAGGAAAATGAGGACAAAGATGAAGAAGTTGCGATGATAACAAGAAGAATTCAGAAGTTCTTAAAGAAAAATAAAACTTATCCTAGGAAATCCTTCAAAAGTTTTCCAAGAAAGATTTAGGTAAAAATGACACTTTAATTTGTTATAAATGTAATAAGCCTGGTCATATCAAGCCAGATTGTCCTCTGCTAAAGAAAAATAGAAACAAGGGTAAGAAAACAATGAATGCTACATGGGATAATGATTCAAGTAGCTCAAATAGTGAAGCAAGCAATGGAGAATCAGCAAATCTTTATCTTATGGCTAAAGATGACATTGAGGTAACAAATCTTGATAATATTGAAGATCCTTCATATGAAAAATTGTAAAATATTTTAGAAGAGGTATATGAGGAACTTGAAAAATTGAGTATCAAATATACTGCTTTAAAAAAGAAAAATTCTTCTTTAACAAACGAAATTGATATTTTAAGAAAAGAAAACATCGTTTTGAAAGATGAAAATCTTGAGTTGAAGAAGAAGAAAACTGATTTAGAAAATATTGTTGAAAACTTTACGAATGGAAAAAGAAATTTTGAAAAACTTCTTGATAATCAAAAATGTGTTTTTGACAAAGCAGGCTTGGGATATATGTCAAAACAAAAATACATACCTTATAAAAACTTCTTTGATAATCCTTCTACATCAAAGTCCAATATTAAAAATTCTTTTCATAAAAATAATTTTGTCAAAAGAGGATACTATTATAATTACTCAAGTTCTTCATATATGTCACATGCTATTTATAATTTTTGTAATAGAAATTGTCATAATTATCATGCTTGTCCTATTAGAAGAAAGTATACAATGACTATTAGGGTCATATGGGTACCTAAAAATCTTATTTCTTCTACTTCTAATAAATAAAAGACCCAAAGAAATTGGATATCAGGAAAAATCATTTTAATTATTTTTATAGGTATGCATGAAGTCCTCTACAAGCAAAAACAAATAGTTTTTAGATAGTAGATGTTCAAGACATATGACGGGAGATAAGACTAAGTTCTTTGATTTTAGATCTAAAGAAGAAGGACACGTGACATTTGGAGACAACTCGAAAGGTAAGATCATGAGAATAGGTAAAATTGGCGATAAATCTTCTCTCATAATTGAAGATGTTCTATTTGTTGAAGGTCTAAAACATAATCTTTTGAGCACAAGTCAATTATATGATAAATGATTTATAGTTATTTTCAAAATGGATAAGTGCATTATTTTAAATAATCATGATTGTAATATTTGTTTTATTGCTTTTAGAGGCAATAATGTTTATACAATCAATTTTAAAGAAATTACCTCACAAGATGCTATTTAGTTTTTAGTTCAAAATGAAACTAGTTGGCTATAATATAGAAGACTAGGTCATGCCAATATGAAACTTATTTCAAAACTTTCAAAAAATGATCTTGTGAGATATTTACCAAAAATAAATATTCTTAAAGACAAAATTTGTGATGCATGCCAATTTGGTAAACAAACAAAAACTTCTTTTAAAACCAAAAAATATATTTCCACTACTAGACCATTGCAACTGATACACATGAATCTTTTTAGACCAAATAGAGTTGCAAGTTTAAGAGGAAAATATTATACATTTGTTATTGTTAATGATTTTTTTAGATATACTTGGGTCATCTTTCTTGCTCATAAACATGAGACACATAATGTCTTTACCAAGTTATGCAAGAGAATTCAAAATGAAAATGATTATACTATTACAAGTATCCGAAGTGATAGGAGAAAATAGTTTATTAATAAAAATATTGAAACGTTTTGTGATGAAAATAATTTTGTGCATAATTTTTCTGCTCCTCAAACTCCTCAACAAAATTGGATAGTAGAGAGGAAAAACAGATCTCTTCAAGAGATGGCAAGAATAATGCTCAATGAGAACAACTTTCTTGTTATTTTTGAGCTGAAGCGGTAAGTACTGCATGTTATGTTATAAATAGAGTTATGCTAAGGTTTAAATTAGATAAAACCCTCTATGAACTTTGGAATAAGAAAAAGTCCAACATTGATTATTTTCATTTATTTAGATGCAAATGTTTTATTTTGAATAACAGGGATAATTTAGGCAAGTTTGATGCAAAATCTAATGAAAGTATCTTTCTCGGATATTCTACTAATAGTAAAACTTATAGAGTATTCAATAAAAAGACTTTGACTGTACAAGAATCTATGCATGTAATATTTGATGAATCTAATTCTCTACTCTTTAAAATATCTATTGATGAAGAAATAGGAGGTATAAATAACATGAAAAGTCTCAATCTCAACAAAAAGAACACAATAGAGAAAGTTCAACATGGAAACATCAGGAAAGATCATCAAAATTTAATATAAAATGCAACCAAACAGTGAAAATTTGTGAAAGATCATCCAATAGAACAAATTTTGAGAGAACCTTCACGGGTGTAGGTACTCGATCATCTCTTAGAAATATTTGCAATTATACTGCTTTTTTATCTTAAATTGAACCCAAAAATATTGATGAAATACTTCTTGATGAATCTTGGATTCTAGCTATGCAAGAAGAGTTAAATCAATTTGAAAGAAATAATATTTGGACACTTGTTTCTAGACCCAAAAATCATACTATTATTGGAACAAAATGGGTTTTTAGAAACAAGAAAGATGAGTCCAGAGTCATTATTAGAAATAAGATTCGACTTGTAGCTCAAGGTTTCAATCAAGAAGAATGAATCGATTATGGTGAGACATATACACCAATCGCAAGATTAGAAACTATTCGAATGCTACTTGCATATGCTTATTATAAAGATTTCAAACCTTTTCAAATGGATGTTAAAAGTACTTTCTTAAATGGTTTTATAAATGAAGAGATATATGTTGAGCAGTCTCCAGGTTTTGAAAATCATATTTCCTTAAATCATGTTTTCAAATTCACAAAAGCACTATATGGACTCAAACAAGCTCTTAGAGCTTGGTAAGAGAGACTCAGTGGTTTCTTGATTGAAAAAGGTTTTTCAAGAGGAAAAATCGATACAACTCTTTTCATTAAATATGAAAATGATGATATTTTTTTTATTCAGATTTATGTTGATGATATAATATTCGATGCAACAAATAAAAATATGTGCCAAGTTTTTGCTAAGACTATACAAGAAGAATTTGAAATGAGCATGATGGGAGAATTGACATTTTTTCTTGGATTGCAAATAAAACAAACAAAAAGTGGGACATTCATCAATCAATCAAAATATATTAAGGAATTACTGAAGAAGTTTGGGATGGAAGGTGCTAAGGAAATTAGAACATCAATATATTGAGCCCATCAACTAAACTTGATAAAAATAAAACTGGTAAGTCAGTTGACACGAAGGTATATCGAGGTATGATTGGTAGCTTATTATATTTGACAGCCAGTAGACTAGATATTATGTTTAGTGTATGCTTGTGTGCACACTTTCAATCATCTCCAAAATAATCACATTTAATTGCAGTTAAACGCATTCTTAGATAACTTAATGGTACAATTAACCTAGAGTTATGGTACCCTAAGTACACATCTTTCGATCTAATTAGTTACACAGATGCAGATTATGCTGGTTGTAAAATAGATCAAAGAAGTACTAGTGGAGCATGTAATTTCTTAGGTCATGCACTAGTTTCCTGGTTTAGTAAAAAATAAAATTCTATTACACTATCTACTGCTGAGGCATAATATGTTACTGCAGGTAGTTGTTGTGTTCAAGTTCTCTACATAAAGCAACAACTTGAAGATTTTAAACTCATGTATAATCACATTCCAATCAAATATAATAATACAAGTGCTATAAATCTTGCAAAAAACCCAATACAATATTCTAGAACTAAACACATTGAAATAAGATATCATTTTCTTCAAAATCATGTGCAGAAAGGTGATATAATACTAGAGTTCACAAACACACACGATTAGTTAACAGATATTTTCACAAAACTTTTATTAGATGATAGATTATGTATGATTAGAAGAGAAATATGTATGATGCATGTTATGAATATCTCTTAAAAGATAGACTAGAGTCAATAAAAATAAAGAGAGATTTTTAAAATACTTTTATATAAACTTAAAATTCTTAGCCTCATGTTTGAGATGCTCATTCTCTTCATATAATATCATGTCATCCCTATCCATGAGAACTGGCAAGTGGAATGAAGAATATAATAGAGATTTCAACTGTTTATTCTTCTGCCGAATGATTCCTTCCCTTATGTGAGACTCTTGAACAATCGGTTGAAGTACAACAATTTGTTCTTTAAGTTTTTCAACCTCATGGTTTCTGACTTGTAGCCGCTGGGAAAAAGCAACAATAGAGGAGAGGTAGCGAGTCCCAAGACTCACCAAGTCATAATTAGCATCGGAATCTGACTTATTAGCTAAATTATTATTTTCTTGCTGCAACATAGCACTAATGGCAGCTGCAGAGAGGACAGGAGGTTGAGGTGTAGCATCTCTCATGGATGGATTTAGAGAAATGTTAGAAGAATGAGCCATTGACAAAAGAATGGAAGGCTTAAAGTGAGAATGTTGAAAGAATGCAGATGAGTTATAGAGATAAGAAGAAAATTTGATGCAGATTGAATGAACTTTAAGACTGATTTTATAGATATAGCATAAAGAACAAGATAAGCTATCATCCAAGTCAAAGAGCAATGTGATTTTTTTTACTGATCAGTAAAAATGTCATTTTTTTTAGAAACTCAGAACCCTCAATCTCATTCCTCAACAATATCAGGCCATTTTTTTAAATCTCCAGCAACACATATCGGGTCACGAACGGATCCATTTTTTCAACTATCTACATTTTCTACTAACGCACCGTTTTTTCAATCCGTTTACTTGCTATGAATCCTTTTTAATGATGCCAAAAGGGGAAGAAGTGTTAGACTAGAACATTAACATTGTTTGAATTGCTAAACTTGTTATATATGCTTGGAATTATATTTATACTTTTGCTTGAAAAACTAATGCATATTCTCAAGGGGAGCTAAAGTATTAATACAGATTTCAGGTTCTATCAAGTATTTGTCATCATTAAAAAGGGGGAGATTGTTGAACCCAAGGCTTGAAGTTTTTTATAATTATATATCTACACATGGATTCTGATGATAACAAATGAATTCAAAGAATAAAAGAGTCTCAAGCTCAAATTGTCTACACAATAGAGTCAAGCACATCAAGGAAACAAGCATGAGCAAGAAGGAAATAAGTTCACATTAAAGTCATAGAGTAATGTTGTAAATCTCTTAAATTCGAAATTAGGATTAAAGCTCAAAATTAATATTTTATCATAAAGCATTAAAATATATTTTTCACATGTGCATGAATATTTTAAAAATTAAATTTGAAAATTTTGAAAGATGATTGATTGTCATCTTTCACATATGCATAACATGATTAAATATTTGGACTTTGATATATTAAATATGATTGATTGTCATCTTTCACATGTGCATGTTTTATTTGAATATTTTCAAAAGTGATTGATACTTTTTTTGACTTATGTAAAAGGTAGACGTTTTTGTTTGAAAAGTAAAGTGTGCTCCTTTTATCATATGTAAAAAGTAAAAAGATTAGGTTTGAAACTCGGAACCCTTACTCTCATTCGTCAACAATATCAAGCAATTTTTAGAAATCTCCAGCGACACTTATCGGGTCATGAACGGATCCATTTTTTCAACTATCTACATTTTCTACTAACGCATCGTTTTTTCAATCCATTTACTTGCTGTGGATCCTTTTTAATGATGTCAAAAGGGGGAGAAGTGTTAGACTAGAATATTAGCATTGCTTAAATTGCTAAACTTGTTATATATGCTTGGAGTTATATTTATACTTTTGCTTGAAAAACTAATACACATTCTCAAGGGGAGCTTAAGTATTAATACAAGCTTTAGGTTCTATCAAGTATTTGTCATCATCAAAAAAGAGCGAGATTGTTGAACCCAAGGCTTGATGTTTTGTGTAATTATATATCTACACATGGATTTTGATGATAACAAATGAATTCAAAGAATAAAAGAGTCTCAAGCTCAAGTTGTCTACACAATGGAGTCAAACACATCAAGGAAACAAGCATGAGCAAGAAGGAAACAAGTTCACATTAAAGTCATAGAGTAATGTTGTAAATCTCTTAAAAATTTGAAATTAAGATTAAAGCTCAAAATTAATATTTTATCATAAAGCATTAAAATATATTTTTCACATGTGCATGAATATTTTAAAAGTTAAATTTGAAAATTTTGAAAGATGATTGATTGTCATCTTTCACATGTGCATAACATGATTAAATATTTAGACTTTGAAATATTAAATATGATTGATTGTCATCTTTCACGTGTGCATGTTTTATTTGAATATTTTTAAAAGTGATTGATGCTTTTTTTGACTTTTGTAAAAGGTAGATGTTTTTGTTTAAAAAGTAAAGTGTGCTCCTTTTGTTATATGCAAAAAGTAAAAAGATTATGTTTGACTTTTTTGAAAAGTAAAGTGTGCACATTTTGTCATATGCAAAAGGTAAAAACATTAGGTTTGAATTTTTTGAAAAGTAATGTGTGCTTCGTTTGTCATATGCCAATAGTAAAAGAATAGGTTTGAAATTTTTGAAAAATAAATGATGTTGTTTTTGACAATTGAAAAAGAAGAACCTTTTATTTGAATTTTTTGAAAAAGTGAATGATGTTGTCTTTGACATGTGAATCTTTTTAAGTTTGAATATGAAGTCTCATATGCCTATAAATAGATCATTTGAGAGCTTCACATTTACAAGATCAAGAGCATATAATATTCATTTAAAGCTTTCATTCTCTCTTCTCTAAGCATTGAGCCTTAATCCTTATTCATTTTGAGAGAAATATAGTTTGTGCTGTATTGTTCTTATTTCACTCATTGAAGAGTGTTTTCTAATAACCTATCCACTATCAACTCTTGTATCTATAAAAGGGTATGTATAACCCTTGTGCATGTAGAAGGTGTTCTACATAGGGAATAGTTGAATTACCACGTGTAAAGCGATTGCAAGTGCAGAGGGTGTTCTACACGGATCCTTTGTAGCGGTGTTGTTCAAAGATGTAATAGGTTTCTATCTCCACCTGAAGGAGGTTGAATAGTGAATTTGGAGATCCTTAAGGGGTAGCTTGAGGCAAGAACGTAGGTAATAGGGCCGAACTTCGTTAACATACTGAGTTTACTTCTCTCTTACCCTTACTCTTTATATTTATTACTGTTTCATATTTTGTTTATATTTTATATTGTATATTTGATTTATAATTGTGTTATTTTCTTAAATACAACTCAATTCACCCCCTCTTGTGTTAGTCATCTGGGCAACATCATTGTTAAAGAAAAGAAGAGTAGAGAAGTTGGGTTTACTTATCTGGAGGAAGCTTCACTTGTTCATTCGGAGATTATTCAGTGCACCAGAAAATCTTCCTTCTCCCACCTCCAACTTAGAAAGTCAATCGGAATGGAAGAACAAGTCCTTCGGAACCTACTATGATGATACGAGCCTCGATCGGTCTGATTTGGTACCCCCGAAAGTGGTTCTGCGTACAACGATGGTCATGAAGAGAAAATGAGTGCAAAGAAAGTAAAAGAGATAAACACACATTTACTTAGTTTGATATAAGGCTTACATCCCCAGACTTTGAGAGGAAAATCTACTATAATATTCTTGATTACTTTCTCATTGTTTCTCATTTCTCACTATCTAACTAGAGAGAAACACCTTCACTGCAGCCCCCTATCCAGAGGTTGGAGAAGAAGTTGAAGAAGAAGAAGTTGCCTAGAAGTCGTCTAGACCTCCCCTTTTAAGTTGATCCCTCAATCCGCATGCCCCTGCAAGCATAAGGCAGGGTCTATATTGCATGTCTAACCGTTTCTCCTTTTCCCACTTTCTCTAGACCCTCAACTTCCTAACACCCTTTACGTACTTTCTGACCCCCCTTACCCCCTCTTTCACCTAGTGATGGCCTGGTAGGCTCAGGCCTAATCTTAGGCCTAATTATTTTACCCCTCACATCATTGTTCAATGCTTCTTCCCATTTTTTCGTAATCAACTAGTGCTTGGAGCATTTAATTAAGAATGTAACGCATATTGCAATATATAGTACTTCTGCTGTATATAATTAGTCTGTATATATGTTAACACATTAGTTTTACATACAATTCACAGCATTTGAAAAAAAAAACGAAGCACAAATAATGTTTTATTATAAATAATGTGGAAGGTTTCCACATAAAAGGTGTACTGGATGTATCATTACGGAAACTTGCAAATAAATTTATTGATTTGATTATTTTTATGAAACTAATAAAGGCCCTGCAGTGAATTGGGTTTGTTCCAACGCTTTGAACCTGCATGTACGCCATGTGTACGTCTAGACGACCACGTGCTCTAGACGATCTACTTGAGCTTCACTTACATTGGATTGGCTTTGACCTTCGTTTTCCTTGGGGAGTCCTGTCTCCACAGATTCTATATCAATGGGTTCAACGGTCGCAATACCCCTGTTATCTCTGTAGATAAAGTACAAGATCAGCGGCGCGATCCCTAAACCACAGCCGAAGCCATTTGGCACCGCAACAAAAGGATCAGGTCCGAGCAACCCAAACACAAACCAAGAAGTCCCGCACAAGAACACGAACAGTGACAGGAAAAATAGCATGAATTCGACACTCTTAGTTTTAATCAGTCTTCATAATTGATAGAGGCGAGGCATATATGATGATATGATGGAGAATATATATTCTCGCAGCAAACCCACAAAACACCTCCCTGGTCTTGCCAGCTTCCAAGGCCAAAAGGGAAACCAAGGCCACGATTGAGAAAACTAAGACCACGAACGAAAAGATCCCAAAAATCTTAGCCTTCACCCTTTTGGGCGCACATATATATGAGAAAGATGGTCACGTATATGAGCTCGATTGCCGCCCCGGTTCCATTGATTGTTGATACTAAAAGATTGTTTGGTGACACAAAGGGAAGGCCATACCATGCAGATAGGAGGCAGTTGAGCAGGTCAACACGTATGGAACGCCTGAGAATTTTTCTGTGCCTTTATTCCGTATGATCCTCTTGAATGTGATTATTGGGACCAAGAAGAGAAATAAAGCAGTGATGTTTCCAAATATTGCGAAAAAGAAATGCACAATCTCCATTCTTTTCAGTCTCTTTTCTACAAAATCTCGAAAGGAGAAAGATAACCTCGACATAAGCGTACGGAGGTAGTTCGTGAAAGGATTAGATATATCTCTTTGTTTTTGTTTGCTTGGTACACAGTACTTATGGCTAAGGAGATCATATATATAGAAATGCACGTGAGTACGTACTGTTTGTTATTTGCTACATTATTTATAGAATATCAATGTTAAAAGTTCATCATTTTAGCGGCTTCTTGTTGTTTCACAGTTATATCAACGACTTTTGGCGGCTTCTTGTTGTTGGACAGTTACATCAATTTAAATCATTAGAATGCATGCAGCATGTTGTTTTTTCTTTTGTCTAGAAACCTAAATGCATGCTCATTACAATTTATTTTTAAATATTTCTACTTGTTGGAATAGCACCCGCCTAATGTTGGTACGTAACTCGTGTGAATGAATATTTTAGGGAGGGGTTTCCTAGGTATTAGGTATATATGAAGCCCAGAACAAAGCTTTCATTAAGTTGATTATTGAACAAAGCTTTAATTAAAATGTAGCAGTCAATTTATGATGATGGTAATGATGAGTTCTTGGAAGCAATTGGAGACAGATAGAGCATGCATGAAACACGGAACTAAACAACGAAAAATTATCAAGTCAACGGATTTTATCTCATAGAATTATATATAGTTCTGGCTTTACCTTAAACACGTAAGTAATGCGCATTGCTTAATTACCTGTCAACCAAATTGATACCACAATCAGTTCTGTATAGAATTATATATAAATGTCACTACAACATAAGAGCGCTTTTGGGACGAAATTTTTGGTTCCAAATTATAAGGATTTCGTCCCAAAAAATATTTTGAGACGAAAAAAAATATCTCAAGCGCGTCCCTACAACACTATCCCATAAAATATTTTGGGATGAAAATCACCATTTCATCCCAAAATATATCTTTTGGAATGAATTTGAAGGAAACCGATTGAATGGAAAAAAATTTTTATCAGGGTTGAAGTTCGTCCCAGAATATCGTTCGAACGGTTACTATTTTACATTTGAATGATATTAAATTGTTTGAACGATTGCAAAATACATTCGAACAAATACACATTTTGAGAACGTTCGAACGGTATAAATATACCTTGTCGTTCGAACGTTAAAGGGACGGATCGAACAACAAAAGAGTTCGATTGGGTAAAAGTTATGTTCGAACGTTACGAAAATAAATGGCGTTCAAACATTACGTGATCGTTTACGGTCATTTGAACGTTTCAACAAATGGCATTTGAACGTTATGTGGTCGTTCGAGCGATAACTATTTTATTAAAAACCCATTAATAATCAAAAACCAAATATACATTCATAATATTTGAAAAAAAATACATTAGAAACTGCTAACTCACAAAAGTTTTATAATAAGTGCAAACAAAATAAATAACAATGAGACTAGCATTGCTTGTACATAATTAGATAATCCCAAAATCTATACGTAAAAAACCATCAATTGCTCAGAGGCCTGTATTATTGCATAAGCTACTGCATTTGGCGTTGCATCTCTCTCATGAACTCTTCTTGTTGTTCTTCATGTTGTTTGAGGCGTATCTCCATGTCTCCTTATTTCGCCAATTGAACCTCTAACTCATGTTGCCTTGCAATCAATTTTTCGATCCTAGGATTCGCATTCTCTTGTGCTATTGAGGTCGTAGAGGAAAACCTAGAAGAAGAGGAAAAGGGAAAAGGCTTTACATAGTGACCCAAACCGCTCAAATATCCTGAACGTTGACCCAAAACTTGTGTAAAAATATCGACATCATGTGTTGAGGAATTTTGATTTAATGCAAATTTAGCACGTATGGCAACCATTTTATCCTACACATAAGATAAAGAGTTAGTATCATCATAAATATTCTAATATATTTATTTAAAACCGATTATAATACTTACATAATTTTCATGCACTTTGGGATGAGTCCACTCCATTACGATTAGTATGTAATACAGTATATAATTTTGTCAGATCATAATTAGTATCTGAATCTTGCTACAATAAATATTTGTTAAGATATATAGTCATTAGGATTCATATATTCAATTAACTATATACAGTAAAAAAAATAGCAATACCAATTTCTTAGAGAGGCGATAGAAAGATCTTTAACTTGCATGATGATTAATCTTCAATTTTGATTTATTTGTTTTGTTTATAGAACTTCGCTCCGACACAGAAATTGAAAATATTAAAAAGTGAAATTACAAATAGGACAACTAAATAATTAATTTAATTATACCTTATATGATGGATCCTCAAACATGTCACAAAGTTTTTGCCACTTAGAAGGTCGGACATCCTGAAAAGGAAGTTGGTGTGCATCTTCCATGTTCTCGAATTTATTATAATGCTCATAACACCTTGCCTTATATTTGTGGAATCCATTACTCATAAGCTCTTCCACAGTCTTATACTCCTTTCTCCGACCAAAACTTAATTCAAAATCATCATTGAAAAAAAATATACACAAACAGATTATCATTTATAATATTCTAAATTTAAGTAGAATATAAAAATTTATTTTACTAAATGAATGTTTTAAACATTACCAAACAGTGCTTCTTGATAAGTGATTGAGCTGAAATATTGCACATTTTAACTATTTAAAACCAATGTATTTTAAATTCATCATGACATTATTATTGGTTTTAAATAGAAAAATGGTTAAAATGAATAAATCAAAGTTGTGATTTTAATTGATTAAAAGCATGAATTTATGCTTGAATTCTACCAACTATTGATTACTTGCATTCTAGTTCATAATTTTTCTTGCTTTCCATTATCATTTGCATTTGTACCATTGTTTTTCTTGTTCTTCATGTTCATAAGATTTCTTGAGCTATCTTTTCATCTTTTGGGTTCAATTCATGAACCTCAAAAGATAGAAACACTTCTTGCCATCTTTGAATGGAAGTTGCTCAAGCTAATTTTGCATTTGTGTTATTTTGTTGTTAAGTGTTTTTTTTTTTTTTTTTTTAATCTCCATCTCCATTTTTCATGCATACCATGGTTCATTATGTTCATGCCTTGATCATACTTTGTCTTGAGCCTTCCCACCATTTAAACAATCCTAACTCCATCTAACCTCATTTCGGCTAGCTACCATCTCACCAATGGATCCCTTTTCACACTCAAATAAATCCACCAACTCATTTCCAACCCACCTAAATTATACATTAATTGGAAGGCTGCTGGTTTGGCTTAACTTACATTGGTTGTTGCAGCTAAATTAAGGTGAGGAACATGTGATGGATTGGAAGAAGAGGGCTGCTGCTGTCCACCGAAATGAAGGAAGAAGTTATTGAAATCAAAGGGCTGCTGTCCACCGAAAATATATGAAGAAAAAGGCTGCTGCTCTCCACCAAATTTAACATTGAAAAAGTCATAAAAGGCTGCTTCCTTTCCATTGAATTAAACAAGAACCGAAATGAAGAAAAAAAAAGAAAGAAAACATGTGACAAATTGAAGAGATGTCGTGCTTGATTCTTGAAGAGAAGTCGGCTGGAGTGAATTGTAGTTGGGGGAATGAATTGAATTAGTTTGGACCAGTCAAAGCAGTAGGTGAATGAAGGAACATGTGGTGAAATTGAAATAACAAATTGAAGAAACAAATTAGAGAAATCGGTTGGAGAAGCAATGAAGAAACCGTGCAAGAGTTAGGCAAGAGTTAGGCATCAAGTTAGTCAACAAGTTAGGCAAGAAGTTAGGCATGTTGGACTTGGTTGTTTGGTTTGAATTAATAAACCAATTGAATAAAATAAAGAAAGAGGAATGCAATGGAAGACACGGCAATTGAAGAGGAATGCAATGCAAGACACAAAATAAAGAAAGAGGAATGCAAGTGGCCGAAATTGAGTGTGAAAGCAAGATTGAAGATTTGGTTGTTGGGTGTGAATGCAAAACCAATTGAATGAGAGATGAAGTAGCCAAGATGTTTGGCTATAAAATGAGGTGCACACCGAAGCTTTAGAAGACAACAATTGAGGACAACTCAATCTTAGAAAAACACTTGTCAACACACACAATTTTCTGCTATGTACTTGAAAGAATTAGCTCCTTTTTGTTTTAAGAAATTTTGTTTCTCCTTTTAGGTTCAAAGCTTTGTTGCTTTAGCATTTTTTTTTTTTGTGTATTAATATTTGTTCTAGAATTGTATTTCATTAAGTGTAATACCTTAATTTCCATTAAGTTACTAGTTTGTTTCATTAAATAAAAGAAATTGTTTTAGAAGTTTTTAATCAATTGTGTTATTTTGTTTCATAAAGAATTGTTTTAGAAGTTCTAATTAATTGTGTTACTTTAATTAATTGCAAGAAAGGTTTGGTTTTAAGCTTTTGTTTTTGTTTTTAATTTTTCTGAATATCATACGTGAAGAGCAGAGGAATTGTTATAGAGTTTTTATTAAAGGTTTAGAGATTAATTTTCAAGAGTGATACGTAAGAAATTGTTCCTTTTTGTTTCGAATTTCAATTGAATCGTGAAAGGACGTTTTCGTTTAGACTTTTCGTTCCCTATTTTATTTAACTTCAGTTTAAAGTTTATAGAATACTTTTAAGTTTCTGTTTACTTATTTCGTGTTATTTATTTTTCTTATTTCTTTAAGTTTACATTTAATAGTAATTACAACTGTTATGTGTTATTTTAAGAATTCGTGATTTAATTCTAGAATCTTGGTTTTGGGCATTTTCAATTTTCAATTCATGTTTTGTCAATTACTTTCTAATTTAGTTTAATTCTTAATTTAGTTTTATTAATTTCTGTATTTAATTTATTAGTCCTTTATATTCCAATCCGAAAATCAAAATCAAAAGACATGAATCTAGTCCATGACTAGTACCCTTTTCCATCCATTGCATATACCATCATTTTATTTTCTCTTTGTGAAGTTTTTCACATTTTTTTCAACGAGTTTAATTTTAAGCAACTTTCCCTGAGGAGACTGTGATGACCCGTTTTTGAGTGTATTTTCGCTGAAATAATTGTTTTTATTTTAATTAATATATTAGCTATTTATTTTAATTTATTTGCGTTTTTAAAGTCGGTTTTTAATTTATTTTATTTTATTTGGTGTTGTGTTTTATTGAGTTGTTTTGTGGTTTTTAATCTTTTTGGCGGGTTAGTTTTGCTTTCCGGAATGAGGTTTGGACCTCATCTTTTCCCTACATCTTTTCCCTTTTTCCTCTCTTTTTTCTTTTTCTTTTTCTTTTTTTTTTCTTTTTTTCTTCTTCTTTCTTTTTTTTCTTTTCTTTTTTCCCTCCCTTTCTCTCTCCCCGATCGGCTTTCCCCCCCCCCGTGCTCTCTCTCTCTCCTCCCTCTCCCTCACGCCGACGCCACCTTCTCTCTACCCTACCGCCGCCGTCCGGCCACCAACCGGACCCCCACCGGTCCCAAAAGTTCCCCCTCCCTCCGGTGCACCATCCCTCCAAAACCCACCCCCAACCGGCCGGCCATTTGGCCGGAAAAAGCTTCCAAAGGGCGCACGGATTTCACTCCGATCCGCCGCCGTCGCTCCACCTCCGGCCACCATTTATTCACCACTTCATCACCGACCTCTTGCCGTCCTAACCCACCCATTTCCGGCCTCCATCGACCACCGGAGCAGCTCCCACGAGCTTGTTTTCCGATTTGCCATTTTCGGCCATTTTCGGCCATTCCGCCGCCACCCACGGCCGTCCGTCGCTTCCATTAGCTTCACAACCACCTCTAGACCATTCCCTATCAATCTCGTGTCCTAGTTTGTCCCCGTTCAAAAGTGGGTTTTTCGGACCCACGGCCACAGTGAATTTTCACTGTGACGTTGCTGTTTTTCCGCCGTTAGCAACGCCGCGAGCTTTCTAAAAATACCGTATAGCGCTGTAAGTATTTTCCAAACCCTATTTTCAGATTTTAATATATATTGCTCATTCAATTGATTTATTTATTTAGTTATTTATTTATTAAATTGTTGTTGGTTGTTGATTCCGGACTGAGTCCGAGGAGTTTCGGGGGTCGGATGGATTGAGGACGGAGTGTTTGTTTGGTTGGTTGTGTTTGGTTGTTTTGATTGGGCCGTGTGGCGTGCGTTGCATTTTATTTGTGTGTGTTGCATATCGCGTGCATGTGCATCATGTTTATCGGCGTTTTGGCGTTTGGGTGCGTGTGTTTCACGAGCCAAAGCCGTGATGGGTTATTATCACGGTGGAGCTCCTCTGATCACTCGGGAGCGGTCAATACTGAGTGACATCCCCTGAGTAGTCGTCTGGGCGCTGACGAGTTCGGTACTAGAGGATGGGTCTGGCCCGGTACGTGCTGAGCACGAGTCCAGGCATCGCTCTATTCACCGATTCTGAGGCCCTGCGCGATGACGGAGTAGTATTAGAGGATGGGTCTGGCCCGGTACGTGCTGAGCACGAGTCCAGGCATCGCTCTACTCACTGACTCCGGGAGCGGAAATTAGAGGATGGGTCTGGCCCGGTACGTGCTGAGCACGAGTCCAGGCATCGCTCTATTCACCGATCCCGTGGCCCTTCGCTGGCGAGGGCTAGAGGATGGCCCGGCCCGGTACGTGCATTGCACGAGTCTGGGCATCGCTCGTTTAGGTGTCGCACGCGTAGCCGTTCTCTACGGTGTGGCACTGAGCCAGGGTGTGCGGATGATCCCTAGGGGAGATCATGGTGCATACGGAGCGGGTTGTGGTATGGTTTTTCAGTTATGATCCATTTTCTGGGAAAATGGTGGTTTGGGCCATTATCGGGGATAATGGCGAGGTTTGGCTTTATGAGGTTGGTGGGCCTTTTGGGTTTTGGCGTGCGTGTTAAAATATATGTGTAGCGGGGCGTGTGTTTGTTTGATCTTGTTTTCTTGTTGTTTGGGTTGTATGTATTTTCATCTGGTAGTGTTTGGGTCATACTTACCTGCGGAACCTTTCTTGGTTCCGTAGCTTTTGGTGCAGAGTTCGAGGAAGAGGAGGAGGAGGCTGAGCCCGAGGATGCGGCTCCGCCGGGTAGCTGATGCTGTGCTTTTTATTTGTTTTCAAACTTGTATTTGTGTTTCTTGTAATATTTTATTTAAGTATGTTTTAAACAGTTTGTATTACATTAAGAAAAATTCTGGTACTTAATTATTGACTTGCTTCTTGCTGCGTTTGTCTTGTGCACTTTGTCGCTCTTGCACACACTTGGCACACGTCGTTAGGATGGTGGTCCGAGTTGTCACCATCCGGACGTCTCGATTTTCCCGTGTTCGGGCGTGGGGATTTGGGGGCGTCACAGGTGGTATCAGAGCGGTTTGGCTCTGGGTAAAACCACATGTCCCGTAGGTAGTACCAGAATGTTTTAAAGTTGTGTTTTAAAAATTATGTTAAGTATAGTTGTTTCCTTTGTTTATTTGTTGAGCTTGTTTGCTTGTTTTTATTTATTTAGTTATGTTTTAACATGCCGGTTTCTTTTGTTTCTTGATGTGTTGTGTTGTTTTTGTTTATGTTGGTTTTGTGATGGTTTTATCTGTTTTCTTAAAGGAGGGTCAAGTGTGGTGTTGTGTCAGGAAATGGGAAGACCAGGAAGACCAAGGAAAAATACTCAGGAACCGCAGGACAATACCTCCAGAGATGACTCCATAGCCGAGGCAATAAGGCAGATGACGGAGTTTATGCAACAGAATATTAGGCCACAACAGGCAGGGCCTTGGCCACCACAAGGACCTTGGCCACCACAAGGAGGTCCTTGGCCACCACAAGGAGGGCCTTGTCCACCACCCGGAGGGCCTTGTCCGCCACAGGGAGTATATTGGCCACAACCAGGAGGTCCTTGGCCATATCAGGGAGGGCCTTGGATGTATCCGGGCGGGTCAAGTAGCATGGTGCAGGCCGGATGCACCTATGAGTGCTTCCTAGCGCATCGGACTCCACACTTCACTGGAAATGAGGATCCTCTTCAGGCTGGAAGATGGATCAAAGACCTGGAGAAAACCTTTGAGGTGTGTGGGTGCACTGAAGCTCAGCAAGTACTCTACGCCAGCTATCTTTTGCAGGGTATCGCTTCTGATTGGTGGGGTACCAGGAGGGTGATGCTGGAAGCTGAGTTGGGATCTTTTGCTGCGGTGACCTGGCAGCGTTTCAAGAAGGAGTTCAATGACCGCTTCTTTCCCGCCTCGGTAAGAAAACAAAAGGCAAGAGAATTCTCTAATTTGATCCAAGGGGGCGCAACAGTGGAACAATACGCTCGGAGGTTCATAGAACTTGAGCAATTCACTCCTCATCTTGTTGCCACTGAGGAGTTGCGAGCAGAGCGTTTCCAGGAGGGACTACGCCCTGATATACGCCGTTTGGTGGTCAGCCACCGGATATCCACTTTTCAGGAGTTAGTGGATGTGGCCACCCTTATAGAGCGGGAAAATAATCTGGGTATGGGCTCCCCTCCAGGACAAAAGAGGCGGAGTTTTTCTGGTGAAGGAAGTAGCTCGGGTTCGCCCCAGAAGTTTGTTCAGCGGTCCGGGACTCGATCGCAAGCATCCTCAAGTGTTCGCATGGGAGGACGTGTACCTGTATGTGGAATTTGCAATAGAGCTCATGCGGGCGAGTGCTCTTCTGGTGGAGCTCGATGTTTTACTTGTGGCCAGCCGGGCCACTTTTCCCGAGAATGTCCAAGAATGGTTCAAGGGAACCGTGGAGGTAGGCGCGGTGGAAGAACCAACCCGAGACAACCAGTGCAAGCCCGGGTTTATGCTGTCACACCCGGAGAGGTAGATGATGAGGCACCAGCGACCCATGATGCTGGAGTAATCACAGGTATGGATTAAATTAATTTTAAGTTGGATTTAATTTTTGGTGCATTTGGCTCTTTCTTTGTTTTTTTGGATTTCATGGGTTGTGTGTTTGGTTCAGGAAGAGTTCGTTTGTATGAGTTTTATGCTTGTACTTTGTTTGATTCCGGTGCTTCACAATCGTTTGTGTCTTCCACGTTTGCTCGGGTGTGTAACTTGGTCACGGAACCGTTGCCGAAGGCTATGGTAGTGGCTCTACCCGATGGTGAGAGGGTGTGGTGTTCCAAAGTTGCTTTGGGATGCCCGTTAAATTTTGAGGGAAGGTTTTTGGATGCTGATCTGGTAGTGTTCAAGCTGTTGGGTTTTGATATCATCCTCGGGATGGATTGGCTATACCGATATTCGGCGACTATTAATTGCAGAAGTCGGACAGTTAGCTTCCAGCTTCCAGATGGTGATTGTCTGGAATTCGCGGGGAGTAAATTGAAAGAAAAACCGATGATTATATCGGCGATACAGGCAAGAAGAGAAATTGCATGGGGAGCGGATGCATTCTTGGTCCAGATGGTATCCACGCCGTCTGAGAAGAAGTCCTTGGCAGACATTCCAGTGGTGGAAGAGTTCCCCGATGTGTTTGTGGATGAATTGCCCGGACTACCCCCCGTGCGAGAGATGGAGTTTGTTATAGATTTGGAACCTGGAGCGGCTCCTGTGCATAAGGCTCCTTACCGCATGGCACCGGCTGAATTGAAAGAGTTGAAGACTCAGTTGCAAGAATTAGTAGAGAAGGGATTTATTCAGCCTAGTACGTCGCCGTGGGGTGCCCCAGTTTTATTTGTTAAAAAGAAAGATGGAACTCTTCGTATGTGCATTGACTATCGGGAGTTGAACAAGGTGACCATCAAAAATAAATATCCTCTCCCGCGGATAGATGATTTATTTGACCAGCTTCAGGGAGCAGCCGTGTTCTCTAAAATTGATCTGAGGTCGGGATACTACCAGCTGAGAATCAGAGAGCAGGATGTGCCTAAAACTGCCTTCAGGTCGAGGTATGGACACTATGAATTTAAGGTGATGCCGTTTGGGCTAGCTAATGCTCCTGCTGCTTTCATGGATTTAATGAATCGGGTGTTCCAACCTTATCTGGATTCTTTTGTGGTGGTATTTATTGATGATATACTGATTTATTCTCGAGATGTTGAAGAGCATGTGTATCATCTTAGTCTGGTACTTGAAAGATTGAGAGAACACCGGCTTTATGCCAAGCTTAGCAAGTGTGAGTTCTGGTTGGAAGAAGTTAAATTTCTCGGGCATGTAATTTCCAGGGGCGGGGTGGCAGTTGATCCTAGTAAAATAGAAGCCATTTTGTCATGGCCACGCCCGACTACAGTACGGGAGATCAGGAGTTTCTTGGGGCTCGCCGGTTATTATCGAAGATTTGTAGAAGGTTTTGCTCGCCTATCCGGACCTCTCACAGCCTTGACTCGGAAGAATACAGAATTTGTATGGTCAGATAAATGTGAGAGAAGCTTCCAGGAATTAAAGAACAGGTTGACGACGGCACCAGTGTTAGCACTCCCTGAACCGCATAAGCCTTTCGTAGTCTTCAGCGATGCGTCCAAGTTTGGGTTGGGTTGTGTCCTTATGCAGGAAGGACGGGTTGTAGCCTATGCATCTCGTCAGCTTAAGGACCATGAAAAGAATTACCCGACGCACGATCTAGAATTGGCTGCGATTGTTTTTGCACTCAAGATCTGGCGGCATTTCTTGTATGGGGAAGCTTGTGAGGTATTTACTGATCATAAGAGTTTGAAGCATTTGTTTTCCCAGAAAAATTTGAATATGAGGCAAAGGCGGTGGCTGGAGCTAATCAGTGACTATCAGTGTGAAATCAAGTACCATCCAGGAAAGGCTAATATAGTTGCTGATGCTTTGAGCCAGAAGTCACATTTGGAAGACGAAGCTGAGCCGTCGGAAGTGGATTCGTTACTTTGTGGGATGAGAAGGCTCCTACTAGAGAGTTCGCAGCAAGTGGAGATTTTATCATCAGTTCTTGATATTCGGGTAACCGATTTTGAAGAATTGAAAGCTCTCCAAAGAAAGGATTCGAAGCTGCTGAACATCAGGAAAAGAGTTCGAAAGTCTCGAGGGCCGTTGCACTATAGCTTGGATAGTGATGGGATATTACGGTTCCGAGATCGCAGAGTGATTCCAAAGGACTCAGATTTCAAAGAGCGGATCATGGCGGAGGCTCATGCGGCCCCTTATTCTGTTCATCCAGGCAGTACAAAAATGTATCGGGACTTGAAGAAGAATTACTGGTGGGATGGAATGAAGAAGGACATCGCCTTACATGTTGAAAAATGCCACACATGCCGACAGGTAAAGGCCGAACATCAGAGACCTGCAGGTGTGCTCCAACCCCTCCCTATTCCTGAGTGGAAATGGGATGACATCACGATGGACTTTGTTGTGGGTTTGCCGAGAACGCCTAGTGGGAAGAATTCTGTTTGGGTGATTGTGGACCGATTAACGAAGAGTGCTCATTTTCTGCCTGTTAATAACACCGACTCTTTGGGTAAGTTAACCCGTTTGTATGTCAAGGAGATAGTGTGGCTACACGGCATACCAAAGAGTATAGTGTCGGATCGGGACCCGAGGTTCACATCGCAGTTCTGGAAGAGTTTACAGGCAGCTTTGGGTACTAAATTGAAGTTCAGTACTGCCTATCACCCGCAGACAGACGGCCAGTCAGAACGCACCATTCAGACTTTGGAAGACATGCTGCGAGCGTGTGTCATGGAATTCCAAGGGAGTTGGGAAAATCATTTGCCGCTCATTGAGTTTGCCTACAATAACAGCTTCCATGCGACCATTCAGATGGCTCCCTACGAAGCTCTTTATGGGAGAAAATGCAGGTCGCCCTTGTGTTGGGATGAAGTTGGGGAGAGTAGGGTGATTGGACCCGAAATAATTCAAGAGATGCAAAGCCAAGTCCGGATCATCAGAGATAAAATGGCGGCAGCTCAGAGTCGCCAGAAAAGCTACGCTGATACCAGAAGGAGAGAATTGTCATTTGAAGTTGGTGATTGGGTTTATCTTAAAGTCTCTCCCATGAGAGGTGTCAAGCGTTTTGGTAAAAAGAGGAAGCTAGATCCAAGGTATGTCGGCCCTTTTCAAATTCTGGAGAGAGTAGGGTCCGTCGCCTACAGAGTTGCTTTGCCAGATTATTTTGGGGATGTTCATGATGTCTTCCACGTATCATCCCTGAAGAAAAGCTTTGGACAGCAAGAGCCACGCTTCGTCGACCCAGCAAGTATTCAGTTGCAACCGGATCTCACTTATGAAGTTGTTCCGTCGCAGATTTTGGATTGGAAGGAGCAACAATTGAGGTCCAAGACGATACCGTTGGTTAAAGTGGCTTGGGGAGATCCGTTAGCACAAGACTTCTCTTGGGAGCGAGTGGCAGACATGAGGGAGCAGTATCCATATTTGTTTGAATGATGAAGGTATGTATTTTAATCTTGGTCTCAGTTGGTTCATGTGCGTTTGTGTGGCTTGGTTTAAGTTGGTGGTGATCTTGCAATTTCGAGGACGAAATTGTTTTTAAGGAGGGGAGGATGTGATGACCCGTTTTTGAGTGTATTTTCGCTGAAATAATTGTTTTTATTTTAATTAATATGATAGCTATTTATTTTAATTTATTTGCGTTTTTAAAGTCGGTTTTTAATTTATTTTATTTTATTTGGTGTTGTGTTTTATTTAGTTGTTTTGTGGTTTTTAATCTTTTTGGCGGGTTAGTTTTGCTTTCCGGAATGAGGTTTGGACCTCATCTTTTCCCTACATCTTTTCCCTTTTTCCTCTCTTTTTTCTTTTTCTTTTTCTTTTTTTTTTCTTTTTTTCTTCTTCTTTCTTTTTTTTCTTTTCTTTTTCCCCCCCTTTCTCTCTCCCCGATCGGCTTTCCCCCCCCCCGTGCTCTCTCTCTCTCCTCCCTCTCCCTCACGCCGACGCCACCTTCTCTCTACCCTACCGCCGCCGTCCGGCCACCAACCGGACCCCCACCGGTCCCAAAAGTTCCCCCTCCCTCCGGTGCACCATCCCTCCAAAACCCACCCCCAACCGGCCGGCCATTTGGCCGGAAAAAGATTCCAAAGGGCGCACGGATTTCACTCCGATCCGCCGCCGTCGCTCCACCTCCGGCCACCATTTCTTCACCACTTCATCACCGACCTCTTGCCGTCCTAACCCACCCATTTCCGGCCTCCATCGACCACCGGAGCAGCTCCCACGAGCTTGTTTTCCGATTTGCCATTTTCGGCCATTTCCGGCCATTCCGCCGCCACCCACGGCCGTCCGTCGCTTCCATTAGCTTCACAACCACCTCTAGACCATTCCCTATCAATCTCGTGTCCTAGTTTGTCCCCGTTCAAAAGTGGGTTTTTCGGACCCACGGCCACAGTGAATTTTCACTGTGACGTTGCTGTTTTTCCGCCGTTAGCAACGCCGCGAGCTTTCTAAAAATACCGTATAGCGCTGTAAGTATTTTCCAAACCCTATTTTCAGATTTTAATATATATTGCTCATTCAATTGATTTATTTATTTAGTTATTTATTTATTAAATTGTTGTTGGTTGTTGATTCCGGACTGAGTCCGAGGAGTTTCGGGGGTCGGATGGATTGAGGACGGAGTGTTTGTTTGGTTGGTTGTGTTTGGTTGTTTTGATTGGGCCGTGTGGCGTGCGTTGCATTTTATTTGTGTGCGTTGCATATCGCGTGCATGTGCATCATGTTTATCGGCGTTTTGGCGTTTGGGTGCGTGTGTTTCACGAGCCAAAACCGTGATGGGTTATTATCACGGTGGAGCTCCTCTGATCACTCGGGAGCGGTCAATACTGAGTGATATCCCCTGAGTAGTCGTCTGGGCGCTGACGAGTTCGGTACTAGAGGATGGGTCTGGCCCGGTACGTGCTGAGCACGAGTCCAGGCATCGCTCTATTCACCGATTCTGAGGCCCTGCGCGATGACGGAGTAGTATTAGAGGATGGGTCTGGCCCGGTACGTGCTGAGCACGAGTCCAGGCATCGCTCTACTCACTGACTCCGGGAGCGGAAATTAGAGGATGGGTCTGGCCCGGTACGTGCTGAGCACGAGTCCAGGCATCGCTCTATTCACCGATCCCGTGGCCCTTCGCTGGCGAGGGCTAGAGGATGGCCCGGCCCGATACGTGCATTGCACGAGTCTGGGCATCGCTCGTTTAGGTGTCGCACGCGTAGCCGTTCTCTACGGTGTGGCACTGAGCCAGGGTGTGTGAATGATCCCTAGGGGAGATCATGGTGCATACGGAGCGGGTTGTGGTATGGTTTTTCAGTTATGATCCATTTTCTGGGAAAATGGTGGTTTGGGCCATTATCGGGGATAATGGCGAGGTTTGGCTTTATGAGGTTGGTGGGCCTTTTGGGTTTTGGCGTGCGTGTTAAAATATATGTGTAGCGGGGCGTGTGTTTGTTTGATCTTGTTTTCTTGTTGTTTGGGTTGTATGTATTTTCATCTGGTAGTGTTTGGGTCATACTTACCTGCGGAACCTTTCTTGGTTCCGTAGCTTTTGGTGCAGAGTTCGAGGAAGAGGAGGAGGAGGCTGAGCCCGAGGATGCGGCTCCGCCGGGTAGCTGATGCTGTGCTTTTTATTTGTTTTCAAACTTGTATTTGTGTTTCTTGTAATATTTTATTTAAGTATGTTTTAAACAGTTTGTATTACATTAAGAAAAATTCTGGTACTTAATTATTGACTTGCTTCTTGCTGCGTTTGTCTTGTGCACTTTGTCGCTCTTGCACACACTTGGCACACGTCGTTAGGATGGTGGTCCGGGTTGTCACCATCCGGACGTCTCGATTTCCCCGTGTTCGGGCGTGGGGATTTGGGGGCGTCACAGAGACGATCTAGGAATTTATTCCTAATTATTACACGACATCCTCCTGCACTTGGGATAGCATTAGTGCTACTCATTTTTGAGTGAGTCAAGTTTTTGGCGCCGTTGCCGGGAATAAGTTGTCTAACTTAAATTTAAACTTGTTATTTTATTTTATTTTTCTTTACCATATTATCTCTGGTTACTCATCTCATCTGCATCAACCACTCATCTCTACCATATTAGATTGATGTTTCATGTCATGGGTAAGAGACACTTCAAATAGGTTGCTTCGAGTCACATCGAGTGTTGAGAGTAGTATACACAACTTGGAGATAGATAGTTCGTCTGTCTTTTCTTTGAGTGAGCCAGGTGACGAAATTGAAATTGAATCAGAAAACATGGCTGCACCTGCACCACGCACTCTGAAGGACTATTTGCAACCCACTCGTACCACTACACCTTCATGCATAATTTTACCTGAAAATGCACCAAATTTCTCTATCAAGCATGGTATGATGTCAGTGATACCTCAGTTCCACGGGATGGATTCTGAGAGTCCTTACCAGCACTTGACGGATTTTGAGCTGGCTTGTGCTACTTTTATCACTAGGTCTGTTACTGATGAATTCATTAGACTTCGTTTATTTCCTTTTTCTTTAAAGGATAAAGCGAAGATATGGTTTAACTCTTTAAGACCTAATTCAATTTCTAGTTGGTCTGACATGCAACGTGAATTCTTACAGAAATTTTTTCCCTTTCAGAGAACTCAATTTTTGCAGGAACAGATCAACCAGTTCAATCAGAGACCTGATGAGACCTTTCAGGCCAGTTGGGAAAAATTTAAGGATTTGGTGAACATTTGTCCACATCATGGTTTTGAATCCTGGAGGCTGGTGAGCTATTTTTACACTGGTCTCACTCCGGAATGCAAGCAATTTGTTCAGACAATGTGCAATGGGGAGTTCTTCAGCAAAGAACCTGATGAAGCATTATCATTTTTTGACTACCTTGCTGAGAGCGCACAACAATGGAATACTCGTACTGATCGAGTTCCATTAATAGCACAGCCACTGAGGGCTATTTTTGGAGGGGGCAGATATGAGCTTAAAGGAGACACTGATGTTCAAGCCCGAATAACTGCATTGACTAGAAGAATGGAGGTCATGGAAATGGAAAAGGTAAAGGCTCCGAAAGTAGCAGAGGCATGTTCTATATGTGCTGATTCAAACCATAAGACTCAAGATTGCCCGATTATGCCAGTATTTCAAGAAAGTGGGTCTGAGCCAATGCAATCAGCTAACTGGGTAAATCGAGCACAGAATCAGCCTTTCTCCAACACATATAATCCGGGGTGGAGAAATCACCCAAATTTCTCATGGAGAAATGATCAGCCTGGTCGGTCCCCACCACCTCAGCAGCAGCCATTTAATCAAGGTGATCCTCAGCACCAGTATCCGCCATATCAAAATCCTCAGAACTATCCTTATGTAGCTCCTCCTGGATTTCAGCCTCATGTAGCTGCACAAGGTCCTCAGCCTTCATCATCTGCAAAGAAGACTCTAGATGACAGTATGACACAAATGGCCAATACACTTCAGCAATTCATGCAGATCCAGGCCACCACAAATAATCAAAATACTCAGGCCATAAATGAGTTGCGTGGCACTGTTAATAAGATGAGCACAACCTTGAGCACCCTGGAGAAAGGGAAATTTCCTGCACAGCCTCAGCCTAATCCTCAAGTATACAGACAATAACAACATCAAGTGCATAATGTCTCAGGAGACGTTGTTGAGACAGCAAAAGCTGTTCTTACTTTGAGAAGTGGGAAGGAAGTTTCCCGACCTGAGATGACCATAGACATAGAGGTAATTGCTCCTACACCTAAAGATGCTGCAGAGACGGATGAAGCTGAAAAAGAACCAGAGGTAGCGAGACCAGAACAGAAGAATGAACTTTTCCGGTGGTGATTTCCTCAAAGCTAAATCAGAAGGATGAAGCCCAGTTGATTGAAGTATTAAGAAAGCATCGAGGCGCAATTGGTTGGACAATAGCCGACATCAAAGGCATTGATGCCGCTGTATGTACCCACAGAATCCATCTTGAAGACGATGCTAAACCAGTTCGTGATGCTCAACGAAGGCTCAATCCTACCATGAAGGAAGTCGTGAAAGAGGAAGTGCTTAAGCTACTCGCAGTGGGAATCATTTATCCCATCTTAGACAGTAAGTGGGTAAGTCCAACTCAAGTGGTACCAAAGAAATCTGGTTTGACTGTCATAAAAAATGAAAAAAATGAGTTGATTCCAACTAGAATGGTTACTGGCTGGAGAATGTGCATTGATTACAGAAAACTTAATTCAGCCAGTAGGAAGGATCATTTTCCTTTACCATTCTTGGATCAAATTTTGGAAAGAGTAGCTGGTAATGCATATTATTGTTTATTGGATGGCTATTCTGGTTATTATCAAATTGCTGTAGCGCCTGAGGATCAGGAGAAAACCACTTTCACCTGTCCTTTTGGCACTTTTGCTTTTACTAGAATGCCTTTTGGTTTGTGTAATGCTCCAGCTACTTTTCAGAGATGCATGATGAGTATTTTTTCTGACATGATTGATGATATTTGTGAAATATTCATGGATGATTTCTCTGTTTTTGGAAAATCCTTTGAGAGTTGTTTGCATAATTTGGCACGTATTCTCCAGAGATGTGAAGAAAAAAATCTTTTACTTAATTGGGAGAAATGCCAATTTATGGTTACTCAGGGCATTGTATTAGGGCATATTGTTTCTTCTGAGGGTATAAAGGTCGACAAGGCAAAGATTGAATTAATATCTAAACTTCCTATCCCTAGGACAGTTAGGGATATTCGTTCTTTTCTTGGTCATGCTGGCTTTTATAGGCGGTTTATTCAAGGGTTTAGTTCCATTGCAAAACCTTTGTGCACTCTTTTACAAAATAATATTGAATTTGTTTGGAGTGATGAGTGCCAAAAAGCTTTTGATACCTTGAAAAAGTCGCTTACCATTGCCCCTATTGTGCAACCCCCGCATTGGGACCTTCCCTTTGAGATTATGACAGATGCTAGTGACTATGCCTTAGGAGCTGTTTTGGGGCAGCGAGTGGATAACAGACCATTTGTGATTTATTATGCCAGTAGAACCTTGAATGATGCCCAGAAAAATTATACCACTACTGAAAAAGAATTGCTTGCAGTTGTTTTTGCACTTGATAAATTCCGAGCTTATATTCTTGGTTCTCCAGTTACTATTTTCACTGACCACTCTGCTCTTAAGTATTTGTTGGCCAAGAAAGATGCAAAACCACGCTTGATTCGATGGATTCTATTACTTCAAGAGTTCAACATCAACATAAAGGATAAAAAAGGAGTTGAAAATGTGGTAGCTGACCACCTCTCTAGATTGTCATCATCTCCTTCTTCAAATGTCAGCCTTCCTCTTGATGATAGTTTCCCGGATGAGCAGCTGTTTGTGGTTGATGGAGCTCCCTGGTATGCTGATATAGTCAATTATCTAGTGACTGAGCGAATGCCTTCTGAATGGTCAACCCAAGATAAGCGTCGGTTTCTATCTGAGGTAAAACATTTCTACTTTGATGACCCTTATCTTTTCAAGTATTGTTCGGATCAATTGATTCGGAGATGCATTCCTAATGATGAGTTTTCTTCAGTATTGAGATTTTGTCATACGGGTGCATGTGGTGGTCATTTTTCAGCAAACAAAACAGTGGCAAAAATTTTGCAAAGTGGTTTTTATTGGCCCTCCATGTTTAAGGATGCTTACAATTTTTGTAAAGCATGTGAGTCTTGTCAAAAGTTGGGAGCCATTAGCAAAAGAAACATGATGCCCCTTTCCCCCATTCTTACTTTTGAAATCTTTGATTGTTGGGGAATAGACTTCATGGGACCTTTTCCGGTTTCATTTGGAAACATATATATTTTATTAGCTGTGGACTATGTTTCAAAGTGGGTTGAGGCCATCGCTTGCAAAACCAATGACCATCATGTTGTACTAAAATTTTTACAATCTTTGTTTGCTCGATTTAGCATGCCCAAGGTTATCATTAGTGACGGGGGTTCTCATTTTTGCAATAAACCATTTTCTACACTTGTGAAGAAATATGGTATCACACACAGAGTTTCTACCCCTTATCACCCTCAAACAAATGGGCAAGCTGAATTGGCAAACAGAGAAATAAAAATCATTCTGGAGAAAACAGTAAATCCTAATAGGAAAGATTGGTCGATTAAGCTTCTTGATGCTCTGTGGGCTTATAGGATAGCTTTTAAAACAAATCTAGGGATGTCTCCCTATCGATTAGTTTATGGTAAAGCTTGTCATTTACCTGTTGATATTCAGCATCGAGCTCTTTGGGCCATAAAACATGTTAACATGTCACTTGATAAAGCTTCAGGGCTGAGAAAATTGCAGATCAATGAATTGGATGAAGCTCGTCGGAATGCTTATGACAACGCGCAAATGGCAAAGGAGCGCATGAAAATTCTGCATGATCAGAAAATTCATCCAAAGCATTTCACACTTGGCCAGGAAGTTCTTCTTTACAACTCTCGCTTGCATATTTTTCCTGGAAAGTTGAAATCCCGATGGAGTGGGCCGTACATTGTAAAGACCGTTCATCCTCATGGCGCGGTAGACATTGTCAATCCGAAGAATGGTAATAGCTTCACTGTCAACGGACAATGTCTAAAGTCATTTCTGAAGGTCTTTGATCCACATGATGAGATCTTGCTTGTGCAAGACCCCAAGGAAGTGTTTTGAGTTGTTTTTCCTTCTTTACAGTTTTCTTTACTTGCTTTGTTTTTATTTGTTCGTTTGCTTTGATTTTATATTTCATGTTGATTGTTTGTTTTGCTTGCTTAGTTCTGTGCACTTTGTTTTCTTTTGTTCGATTTATTGAGGACTATGTCTCTCACTAGTTGGGGGGTGTGGACTGAAGAAAACGGTGCGTTAGTAGACACTGTAGATAGTTGAAAAAATGATTGGATCCGTCCGTGACCTGACAAGAGTGGCTGGAGATTTGAAAAAAATCGCCTGATGTTGTTGACAAACGAGATTGAAGGCTCCGAGTTTCTAAGAAATGTCATTTTCACCGAAATCACATTACTCTTTGACTTGGATGATAGCTCGTCTGGTTCTTTGTGCTATCTCTATAAAATCAGTCCTGAAGTTCATCCAATCCGCATCAAGATTTCTTCTCATCTCTATAAACTCATCTGCATTCTTTCAACATTCTCGTTTTAAACCTTCTATTCTTTTGTCAATGGCTCATTCCTCTAGCATTTCTCTAGATCCATCCATGAGGCATTCTGCATCTCAACCTCCTGTCCTTTCTGCAGCTACCATTGGTGCCATGTTGCAACAAGAGAATACCAGTATGGCTAATAAGTCAGACTCCGATGCTATCTACGACTTGGTGAGTCTTGGGACTTGCTACTCATCCTCTATTGTTGCTTTTTCCCAGCGGGTACAAGCCAAAAATCATGAGGTTGAAAGGCTTAAAGAACAAATTGTTGTACTTCAACGAATTGTTCAAGAGTCTCACATAAGGGAAGGAATCATTCGGCAGAAGAATAAACAGTTGAAATCTCTTTTAGATTCTTCATTCCGCTTGCCAGTTCCCATGGATAAGGATGACCTGATGTTGTATGAAGAGCATGAGCGTCTCAAACATGAGGCTAAAAACCTCAAGTTTATGTAAAAGTAAAAAAATAAAAAAAAAATTCTTTTACTTTCTTGTTTGTTTTGCATTGTTTGTTTTGTTTTTCTTTCTTTTACTTTTTGTATTTTTAACTTTGACAGAAATCTACTCCTTGTGTACGCTCGAATATCTCATGTGAATTTTTCCTCTTTGTTTAATTATTTTCGTCTCAATATATATTCTACAGTGTTTATCTTGCTCCAATTCATGTCTGTATAACATACATCATCGAATATTCAATTGCTGAACATTGAGGACAATTTCACATTTAGTTGGGGGGAGGGTTTTCTGTTAAAAATATGTTAAAATTCTGTTTAAAATGTGTTAAAAAAAAATTTGTGAGGTGCATTGAAACATAAACGATTAACACACACTTCTGGCATGTTTGTTAGATTTGTGTATCTTGGTGGAATAGTTGAGCGGAATTATTTTGTGAAGATTTATTTTCAACCTTAAGCATAGAACATGACTTATGATGCCTCATATCTTGTTGAGGAGTGACTTGAAACACCGGGATGCGATATTTACAAAAATGAGAATTAGTATAATTTATATAGAATAAAGGGCAAGTTTTGAAAGAACATTTTGCACATGCTTACACTTGTAGTGTTCCTCATTAATGTTCATTGATTTAAAACAGGAGAAGTAAACTGCAGGACTACCGAGCCTTATATAAAAAAAAAAACAAAAAAAAACAAAAAGAAAAGAAAAGAAAACGAAAAGAAAAGAAAACGAAAAAAATCGTGTAAGTTTTCCTAAATAAAGGGCTAGAAACAGTTACCCAAAACTTTGGGGGTTGAATGATCAACCTTTAAACAGAGTAGGCGTGAAAACTGCTAGTCCCTTAGGCTTTGAGGTAGTTAGAATCAATAATGATTAATCTTAAGGTTGAAAAATCCTATGATAAATCATGTTTATTAGTGAGGAACATACAGAGGTTTAGCCACACACACATATCTGAGTTCTAAAACATTTGCCCCAATTCTATGTGAACAATTACTGAGACTTTCCTTGTGGAAACAACTCATGGTGTTGAGTAGTCACGAATCAATTTTTTGTGAGAATTCAGAATTATGTTTGATTGTTTTTGTTTGAATTTCGAGCTTTATACAATATTCATCTCAATTAATTTTCACTATTTTGCTCAAGGATTAGCAAAATGCTAGTTGGGGGTGTGATTGAGCTGAAATATTGCACATTTTAACTATTTAAAACCAATGTATTTTAAATTCATCGTGACATTATTATTGGTTTTAAATGGAAAAATGGTTAAAATGAATAAATCAAAGTTGTGATTTTAATTGATTAAAAGCATGAATTTATGCTTGAATTCTACCAACTATTGATTACTTGCATTCTAGTTCATAATTTTTCTTGCTTTCCATTATCATTTGCATTTGTACCATTGTTTTTCTTGTTCTTCATGTTCATAAGATTTCTTGAGCTATCTTTTCATCTTTTGGGTTCAATTCATGAACCTCAAAAGATAGAAACACTTCTTGCCATCTTTGAATGGAAGTTGCTCAAGCTAATTTTGCATTTGTGTTATTTTGTTGTTAAGTGTTTTCTTTTTTTTTTTAATCTCCATCTCCATTTTTCATGCATACCATGGTTCATTATGTTCATGCCTTGATCATACTTTGTCTTGAGCCTTCCCACCATTTAAACAATCCTAACTCCATCTAACCTCATTTCGGCTAGCTACCATCTCACCAATGGATCCCTTTTCACACTCAAATAAATCCACCAACTCATTTCCAACCCACCTAAATTATACATTAATTGGAAGGCTGCTGGTTTGGCTTAACTTACATTGGTTGTTGCAGCTAAATTAAGGTGAGGAACATGTGATGGATTGGAAGAAGAGGGCTGCTGCTGTCCACCGAAATGAAGGAAGAAGTTATTGAAATCAAAGGGCTGCTGTCCACCGAAAATATATGAAGAAAAAGGCTGCTGCTCTCCACCAAATTTAACATTGAAAAAGTCATAAAAGGCTGCTTCCTTTCCATTGAATTAAACAAGAACCGAGATGAAGAAAAAAAAGAAAGAAAACATGTGACAAATTGAAGAGATGCCGTGCTTGATTCTTGAAGAGAAGTCGGCTGGAGTGAATTGTAGTTGGGGGAATGAATTGAATTAGTTTGGACCAGTCAAAGCAGTAGGTGAATGAAGGAACATGTGGTGAAATTGAAATAACAAATTGAAGAAATCGGCTGGAGAAGCAATGAAGAAACCATGCAAGAGTTAGGCAAGAGTTAGGCATCAAGTTAGGCAAGAAGTTAGGCAAGAAGTTAGGCATGTTGGACTTGGTTGTTTGGTTTGAATTAATAAACCAATTGAATAAAATAAAGAAAGAGGAATGCAATGGAAGACACGGCAATTGAAGAGGAATGCAATGCAAGACACAAAATAAAGAAAGAGGAATGCAAGTGGCCGAAATTTAGTGTGAAAGCAAGATTGAAGATTTGGTTGTTGGGTGTGAATGCAAAACCAATTGAATGAGAGATGAAGTAGCCAAGATGTTTGGCTATAAAATGAGGTGCACACCGAAGCTTTAGAAGACAACAATTGAGGACAACTCAATCTTAGAAAAACACTTGTCAACACACACAATTTTCTGCTATGTACTTGAAAGAATTAGCTCCTTTTTGTTTTAAGAAATTTTGTTTCTCCTTTTAGTTTCAAAGCTTTGTTGCTTTAGCATTTTTTTTTTTTTGTGTATTAATATTTGTTCTAGAATTGTATTTCATTAAGTGTAATACCTTAATTTCCATTAAGTTACTAGTTTGTTTCATTACTAGTTTGTTTCATAAAATAAAAGAAATTGTTTTAGAAGTTTTTAATCAATTGTGTTATTTTGTTTCATAAAGAATTGTTTTAGAAGTTCTAATTAATTGTGTTACTTTAATTAATTGCAAGAAAGGTTTGGTTTTAAGCTTTTGTTTTTGTTTTTGATTTTTCTGAATATCATACGTGAAGAGCAGAGGAATTGTTATAGAGTTTTTATTAAAGGTTTAGAGATTAATTTTCAAGAGTGATACGTAAGAAATTGTTCCTTTTTGTTTCGAATTTCAATTGAATCGTGAAAGGACGTTTTCGTTTAGACTTTTCGTTCCCTATTTTATTTAACTTCAGTTTAAAGTTTATAGAATACTTTTGAGTTTCTGTTTACTTATTTCGTGTTATTTATTTTTCTTACTTCTTTAAGTTTACATTTAATAGGAATTACAACTGTTATGTGTTATTTTAAGAATTCGTGATTTAATTCTAGAATCTTGGTTTTGGGCATTTTCAATTTTCAATTCATGTTTTGTCAATTACTTTCTAATTTAGTTTAATTCTTAATTTAGTTTTATTAATTTCTAAATTTAATTTATTAGTCCTTTATATTCCAATCCGAAAATCAAAATCAAAAGACATGAATCTAGTCTATGACTAGTACCCTTTTCCATCCATTGCATATACCATCATTTTATTTTCTCTTTGTGAAGTTTTTCACATTTTTTTCAACGAGTTTAATTTTAAGCAACTTTTCCTGAGGAGACGATCTAGGAATTTATTTCTAATTATTACATGACATCCTCCTGCACTTGGGATAGCATTAGTGCTACTCATTTTTGAGTGAGTCAATAAGCTCTTTCACATCTTGGAGACTTTCTTCCATGAACTCGTTGCCAAAGGTGCATAAGTTTGTATAAGAGCATCCATATGCGATGCAAGCCAAGCTGCTGGTTGCCCCGTGCCTCCGGTATGTTAGTCTGTGAGCTAAGACTAGTAGCGGTCCAAGCAAGGAGAGGACTGTTTCACTAGAGCAACCGGTGAAGATTTTTGATTTCCAGAGTCTTGTCTGGGAGGGTCATTTCCTGCCATCAGTTTTCAACGATTGTGGTTGGAGATGTATCCTAGATGAGCGGGAGGAAGCATGGGAGCTCAAATATCTATATTGACATTTTTGCTTAGTTCTATAGAGAGCTCGGTGGTGCCAACCCAAATGATAGAGGGGCATACAGGATCTCTATCCTAGGAGTTTGAGTTGTATTTTCATAGGATGGGCTTGTTGAGCATCTTGGTATTCCTAGGCTGCTAGATGCATATCCGAACGTAGTGCCTAGAGAGTCTGATCCTTCAGCTGAGGAAGAGGCATAAGTTTATACTTAAAACATTGATGCCCTTGTTGATCATGAGGTGAGGGATTTGGTTGTTGGTCCAGATGTTCTCCCGTATGATGGGACTAAGAGCATCAAACAGGCATATCTATCTTCTTTCTTCAAGATCATGAATTTGATAATCGCCAACAACATTGACCCTTGGCACCACAAGACAGAGGTTGGCATTGATCAGAGAAAATTTATAATACTTGTCGCTCGTGGTATTCCTATCAACCTGGTGAGGAATATATTCAATAGGATTTTATCAGAGTCCCGGTACATTTTGACGGATATACTGCCATTCGGAATCCTGATCACCTGATTTCTACTATTTGTCGGTGTTGTGCCTAATGTTGCCAAGCATAAATGGGAGCTGATGGGACCAATAAACAGCACCACCCTCTCACGCAGCACGAGACACTCAAGACTGGATCTTCGTGGACATGTTCTAGACCCAGTTGATCCTCAAAGAGATGCACAGCTAGGAGATCAGAGAGTATCGGCTGCTGAGACATCTACACAGGTCGAGGCATCAGTACACAACGTTACTTGTGAGGAGATCGTGCGTGTAGCAATCAGCAAATTGACATAAGCGATGATCGATGTAGTGCATATGGAGATCCCTTTGGCTGTGTCTGTGTTTCATATAGAGATTATTGCTAGCATCTCTGTTTCATCCCAAAAAACCCGTTCATGCTGTGTGTGCAGGTGTATATATATTATGTACGTACGTCGTGTGTGCACGTGCACATATCTATATATATATGTATGTACATTTATATCTATATATGTATGTAAGCATGGCATTTTAATGAGCTAATAACATTGCAGTACTCACAAGCAATATTATCGTTTAGAGAAATGTTATTTTTATCCTTAATTTTTTCATGTTTTAATAATGAATAATGATATATATAGTCGTGAAGTGTACAAGCGCAATGCAATCCTTTTGAAAAAGAGTGGGGTTTTAGAATGGATATTTAGGGCCTTAAAGGAATAAGCCCATGTATTAAAGGGTCAAAGGCTAAGGCGCCAGGGGCTGGTCTGCAAGTCCAAGTATTGGTCTTATTGATATGTGTTCTAGATAATGACAATAGATAATACATCCGATTAATTAGGAAGGTGGTCACTCCACTTTACACAGAAAGTTTTCAAGATAAATTTTGGAGATTAGTCACTATTACCCTCATCACGCTCCTATAAATAATACCTGAAGGTTACACATTTATGACATTCATTCATATACTTATAATAAGATCACTTCTCTCTAACTTAGGCATTGAAGTTTCACTAGCCACCCCGTGCCACCTTCTCATTTCGTTGCAGGTTTTACGTGCAGTTGGTGATGTGGAACATGTCTTTAATAGTTTTGTTGTCTATGGGATGTCTATAGACTTCAAAGTGACTTTCAAATGCCAACTACCACGAGATCCGAAGCAATTCGAGACCAAGAGATGAACACATCATTACTAGTTGAACACAACAGAGATGGAAGCGAGGCTATTGGACACTGAAGAAAAGCTAAAACAAGCAACGGCTCTAGTTGAGCAACTACAAAAGGATAACGAAGAGCAGAAGTGATAGAATGCTGCTATACCATCAGTCAACAACGAACAGACAAAAGGAGACGTGCAGAGTGCAGGAGTCAATGCCAAGGAGATATAAAAGAAGAGACTACACAACATGTTGCATAGCCTTATAGATAAATACATGGAGATGGTAAGAAAAATGGGAGGATCTTCCTCCATAGAGCAACTACTAAATTGGACAGATCTTCCCTACAACAAAAGAGTAACGGCACTACCACTCCCGCCGAAATTCAAAGGCCCCCATATCGATATCTATGATGGATCCAGGGATCCTGTACATCACTTAGAGAATTTTAATGCATACATCAACCTTCACGGCTTCCCAAGAGAGGTAGCCTATTGTGCTTTACCATTAACCTTGAAAAGATTAGCATGAGGGTGGTTTGGAACTTTGTGACCTGGGTCAATCGATAGTTTTGAAGAGTTGGCCAAACAATTCTTAATGCAATTCATGGCGAGCAGGAGACGCCGACGACCCATAGCTTACCTTCTCATCATTAAGCAAAGAGAGTGGAAGAACTTGAAAGCATATTTGACCCAATTCAATAAAGAGAAACTGACCACGAATGATCAGGACAAGAAGATCATGCTAGCTGCCCTACTAGGAAGCAAATGTCCCCAAAGTCCATTCATGGCCGAGTTGGCCAAGAAAACCCCCTCATGTTTGAGGGAATTCACGGACAAGACTGAGGATTATGTTAATGTGGAGGACACAGTGTAGGCCCTCTTAGAATCCAGGAATAAAGAGAAAAAGTTGAAAGCCAAGAATTCAAGTAGTTCGAGAGACAGGAAGACAAGGTCATGTAACCAAGGAAAGGGCGAGAAAGACACCCCACCTAGCAAGATCAAGGGCCTCGACTCATCCATAACAATCTAAGCGTATAGAAAAAGTTGGGCACTACATGGAAAGAGGCATGCCCACCTACAAAAGGCCAGTGCTATTGCAAGTACCACTAGTCAGATGCCCATTGGACAGAAGATTGATCAACCATGAAGAAAAGAGTAGTTAAAATGGTGAGAAGTGGCGAATGCAAATGAATGTTAGCTAACCACATCAACCCAAGAAGAGAAGAAGGTCGGGGGCATGAGCCTAGGCAAAGCAAGACCCCAAAAAGGCAAAGACAAGATAGGGAATGGAGGCAAGACATCCCCGCCAACCTCGAGACTAAGACCAAGCACCCTTAGGGAATATCTGCACCATAGTAGGAGGATTTGCTCGTGAGGGAGTGACGACATCTAGCATAAAGGCTCACGCCCATCAAGCAAGGTACCACGAGGTATATTTGGTAGATAATCCCTCAAAATACCCCAGACTAGGTACCACGCATGTTATTTCCTTCGAAGACGAAGACTACCAAGAGGTCCTATATCCCTTTGATGATGCCTTGGTAGTGACTTTGTTAATCGCAAACTACACCACCAAGCAAATCTTAATCGACAATGGGAGCTCAGTCGACATCTTATTTTTTAGGATGTCTTTGCCAAAATGGGCATTAGCCTTGATAGGCTACGCCCGTCACTGACCCTCTAAATGGATTTCTTGACAAGGTTGTTCAAGCAATAGGCACTATCGCATTACCAATCACAATCGAACAAGGGGCCAACATGGTTGCAACAATGATAGACTTCTTAGTGGTTAAAGACCCGTCATCCTACTACGCTATACTAGGACACCCAACTTTGAGTGATTTGAAAGTTGTCACTTCTACATACCACATAAAAATCAAGCTTCCAATGGAAGCAAGTGTTGGTGATGTCCGAGGGGAGCAAATTTTGGCTCAGGAATGCTACATGCAGGAACTCAAGGTAGGGGCGCTATAGGTATGTGTCACGGAAAACTCAAGCACTAAGCTACCACCACCACCATTAGTCGTAGCAGGCCAAGACATGGAAGTTAGGGGTGAGAACAATCTAATGCAAGTGGAAGTAAATGAGCCTCTAGAGCTAGTGACATTACACTTAGATCCCCTGAGCACTACCAATCGTGTGGGAACAAGACTCCCACCCGAATATAGAGAGGCATTAAAGTAGCTATTGATTGAGCACATGAATGTGTTCACCTAGAGTCACGAAGACATGCCAGGAATTGACAAACTCATCATGGAACACAAGTTATGTGTTGATTTAACAGCAAAGAAGATACACCAAAAGAGAAGAACCTTCAGCAGAGAGAAGTGCACAACAGTAGCCAAGGAGATTGATTGCCTCTTAGCCGCGGGATTTGTAAGGGAAAAATACTACCCATGATGGCTCTCCAACGTGGTGTTGGTGAAGAATGCCAACGGGAAGTGGAGAATTTGTGTTGATTTTACAGACTCGAACAAAACCTACCCCAAGCATAGCTTCCCATTGCCACGAATAGATATTAGCATTGACACCACGGTGGGACACTGAGTGCTATGTTTTACGGATGCTTATTTAGGATATAATTAGATCTGCATGAACAAATTGGATGAAGAAAAGATGGTATTCATTAGTGACAAAGGTCTTTACTGCTATCAAGTAATGCCCTTCAGATTGAAAGGCGATAGGGCAACTTACCAAAGGTTAGTCAATCAGATATTTAAACAATAGATCGAAAAGATTATGGAGGTATATGTCAATGACTTGTTGGTGAAAAGCAAGGAACCCGCCCAGCACCTGGCTGACCTACGAGAATCTTTCGCGGTGCTTCACAAGTATAAAATGAAATTGAATACAACGAAGTGTGCTTTTGACATGGATTTGGAAAAATTCTTGGGCTTCATCATCTTCGAGAGGGGCATCGAGGGGAACCCAAAGAAGATTGACACAAACTTGAAAATGGAGCCTCCCAAGAACATCAACGACACCCAACAACTAGCAGGCACAGTAGCAGTTTTAAACAGATTCATATCAAGGTCCACGAACAAATGCATCCCCTTTCTTAGGGTTCTACTAAAGGTACATCCATGGAACGAGGAATGTGATTAGGCTTTCCAAGAATTGAAGCAATACTTATCCAACCCACCACTATTGAAGTAGCCTAATCAAGGAAACACCTTCTATGTATATTTGGCATTATCACCCCATACTGTTTCCGCGGTCCTAGTTAAAGATGAGAAAGCAAATCAAGCATTAGTGTACTACACAAGTTGTGCATTAATGGGCACCAAAACCAGATATCCGTGAATGGAAATGCTAGCATTCGCATTAATGATAGCTGCCAGGATATTGCGGCCATATTTTCAAGCTCATCCCATGAAGGTAGCAACACCCCCTCGGGAGAATATTGTAGAAACCAGACAGCTCAGATAGATTGGTTGCATGGTAGTAGAACTCAACACATTCAACGTCGAGTACATATCTAGAAGTGAAGTGAAGGGGCAAGCCTTGGTAGATTTCATTGCTAAGTTCCTCGATTTCCCAGTAGAAGCTAAAGTTACACCTCACCAGCAACCCTGGCAGGTTTTTGTAGGCATATCCACTTGCCAAATGGGAGGAGGAATAGAGATCTATATCATCAGAGAAGTGGGAAACAAATTATTACATGCCCACACTCACATTTAAAACCACAAATAAGGAAGCCAAGTACAAAGCCTTGATAGTTGGACTCTCGATCATGAAAGCTCTAGGCACCATGCAAATTGAAGCAAAGGTGAATTTCCAAATCATGGTAAACCAGGTGTTAGAGATCTAAGACCAACTAGCCTATTTTAGTCTTGAGCAGATACTAAGGGAAGACAACACCATATCAGACCGACTGGCCTAAGCCACCTCCACTAAAGATAAGGTAAATCTACCCTAGGAGGTGCACAGAAGAGTAATAGAGATCCCGACAATTAGAGTACAAGTGAGCCAAGTAGGGCCTGCAGGGCCAAAATGGGCCAAGGCAATTTTAGAATACCTGGACACAAGCAAGCCCCCCAAGGAGAAAGAGGCAATGAAGAAGATCAAGGAGCACAATAAAATTTGTTAGACTTGATGGAACTTTTACAAAAAAGGAATTGCCGCCCCCTTGCTAAGATGCATCTCACCTAAGGAAGCGCAATACGTCCTAGGGTAGACACATGAGGGCATCTAGGGGAATTATTCTGGCAGCAAAGTTTTGGAGAGGAAAGCCCTTAGGGTGAGCTATTATTGGCTCAATGCCCTTAAGGATCTAAGCAATTTGCGAAGAAGTGCATCAAATGCAAGATCTACGCCCCCAACTCATATTGCCCACTGGAGAAGTTATTCTCTATCACTGCCCCATGGTCGTTCGCCCAATGAGAAATTGACTTGGTTGACCCCTTCCTACTAGGGAAAAGGGGGTAAAACATATAGTTGTTGCTATAGACTATTTCACGAAATTGGTGAAGGCAAAACCCCTTACAACTATAACGGCAAAAGTTATCTCTAAGTTTTTGTGGAAGAACATCATCTGTCAATTCAAAACCCCTTACAATATAATATCTGATGATGGGAACTAGTTTGATTCGGAATATTACAAACAAGCTTACAGGCAAGCGAAGGCAACAAACAAGTCTTTACTAGGAATTTTAAAAATAAGCTCACTGACAGGAAGGGATAGTGGTTAGAAGAGCTCTCAAGAGTGTTGTGGGCATACCAAACAACTGTGAAGACCCCAACAGGTGAAACACCATTCACATTGGCTTTTTGGAGCACAGTAGTCACCCCAGTGGAAATCAGTTTGCTCTCATCAAACCCATCACTTTAGCCAAACTGAGAACAACAATGCATTGGAAAAGTGCCTCAACCTCCTAGAAGAGAAAAGAGAAGGAGCCGAGATCCAAAATATCCTCCACAAAAGATAGACAAAGCGTTATTTTAACAAGCTAGTCAAATCCAAATCTTTTAAACTAAGCGACCTGGTTGTCAAAGAAACCACAGTCACAACACAAGATGGATGAAAGCTCAGACCACATAGGGAAGGTCATACGTAGTACTAGCTAACAACAAACCAAGGTCATAATGCCTCAAGGATAGTCAAGGAAAGGAGTTGCAACACCCTCGGAACACTAAACATCTAAAGAAGTCTTACCCTTAATTCTTTTCTCCTATGTATTCAATAAAGTACATAAAGGCGGATGGTTGTTTAGCTTGCATGCCCACGACTCCCTTACTTAGCCACCAAAGTCGAGTCCAAAGACTCACGGTGTAGCCAAAGGGTGTCAAGGTCAAAAGACCCACAACCCCTTACTCAGCTACCAAAGTTAAGTCTAAAGACTCATGGTGTAACTAAAGTGCGTGGAGGTCAAAAGACCCAGCGACCCCCTTATTTAACCAACAAAGTCGAGTCTAAACACTTGTGGTGGGGCCTACCTAACCATGCTCAAACACTCATGTTAGAGCCAGTAGGAGGTGAACATACACGTCAATAACATGGATTAAACCAAGTGCCAAGATTACAAGATAAAGCTCAAAGAGAGCAACATATTAGCAGCAAGAAAAACATTGTCCAACGTATCACAAACAGATCAATACAACATTGTCTAAGATATTACAACAATCCAAAAACATTATCCAAAGAAAAGACGAAGAAAATCTTCATGGAGGTGGAGCGATTGAAGGCTTTGAGGGCAACGGTGAGAGCAAAAAGGCGTTGGGCATGGTGTTGTGCCCAAAGGCATCCACGAATTGGCATGAAACGCCATCAGGTATGAAGGCTTCGAGGTCCAAGCACCTCAGGTTAGTTTGTGGATGGGCCAATAGGTAGGATCGTAGGTGAGCCACACTAGCTTCATACCCATACCCAAAGACCCAATCTCTAATAGCCCTAACGGCTGCCAGTTATGGATGTAAACAAACTACTTCACCCATTGAAGCGGTCAATTTTGCTTCCAACTTTGACAACCATTTCATGTCCTCCTTCACCTTCCAGCCTAAGTGCAGCATGGCTTGGCTCATCTTGTCTTGCCCGGCATCTATTTCCTCCTGATCTTACTTGTAAGCGACGAACCTACTGCACAGACCTTTGTAGGACCCTTCCATCTCCAGTAGTTGAGGGCCAAATTGCCTTTGAGATTCTTCATGTGATGCCTTCATCTCTAAAAGCTCAAGGAAAAGTTGCTTGAGGCTTTCCTCAGAAGCAGCCAACATTTGGACATGCCTCGAGCACCACTCCTCTATGGAAGACAACATCTGCTAAGAGGATTCCAACTCTCCTCTAATGTGGGATAATCGGTCATGGGCTGAATCACGTTCAAACTCTGCCAATTACAAGGCAAAGTTGTTTATGGTGTTGAGGGACTTGGCCTGAAGCAAAGGCTTCATCGTGAAGGAGTTTGAGGTCGCCCTCTAAGGAGAAAATATGGCCTTCAACCTTCTCTAGGTAGGACTCTACCTTAGTCTTCTTGATAAGAAGCGGAGTCATTTCTTGCTTAGCAAAAAATCCAAACATCTACCTAGTGCATACCTTTGACTTTAGGTCGGCGTGATTGTTCACAATCTAATCCACCAAGTCGTCCACAAAGCACAATAGTACACTAAGGAATGGACCATATGTGTAAAGAGAAAAAATGATAATAAAGAAACCAGCAATATCATATCAGAGACAAAAAAAATCTTTCAAGCAGCAAGACATCTCTACCATGACTCTGTTCTAAGGAAGAGAACTCAAGTGAGATGGTCCCTCGACCCTCCTGCCATGGCTCGTAGAAACTCCACCTGGGCCCTTCGTAAGGAATGCGTCAAAGGTGTAGAAGAGATAGTAGCAACCTCTATCTCAGGTACATATGTATCCTGGACTGAGGGGACTACAAATGCAAAATTGCCATTGAGGCTTCCACCCCCTCTGTTTCCATCTTCTTCTTCTCCTTCTTCCACTTGATCCTCCCTAGATGACCCACCCCCCTCACTAGGGGTCGAGGAATCCACATCACCACTGAAAGAAAAGGGGGAAGGGAGGGAATGGAGACCCTTTCATTGTCTACCGGTAGGGTTTCACCCCTTGAGATAGTTATGGGCAGGGAACTTAGATTGAAACCTTGGTCGCCGCCAGTAGTAGGAGTCGATGCCAGCCACTTCTATTGAAAATGCATCATATATGTCAAACAAAAACTCACCACCACTAGGAGTTAAGACTAGCAAGAGGAGAGAGGGGCACTCAAAGGGGGGGGGGGTGTACCCATTGAGTCTAACCCCTTGGCGGGAAAATCAAAGTCGAAGGCCGTGGCCAAGTCAACAAGGACTTGGCCCATGAAGGTTGTCTAGCCTGGGGGATGTAGGCGGCGACACAGGCATAGGAGAAACAGAGGGTGTCTCCCCCTCCATAGTGGGGCAAACACCAGAATCAACAACCATATCTGGCCCCACATCATTAGCCACTCCCTCAACATCTTCAGTCAGGCGGCTGGTAGGTGCCTCACCCTCAGTTTGGTGAAGGCACTTCTCAGGAGCTTCAAAAGGGAGGGATGCAAGCCTCTTCTTGGAAGGGCGATTCACAACCTTCAATTTACGCACCTTTATATGGGAGCAGTCATGCACAACAAGAAATTGATCGATACTTGCAAGAGTCAGGAGTTGCTCCGTCTACAGGGTGTCATCGTTATCTTTAGCCCAATTAAGGACTTTGTTTTGCGATCACATTCGTGGTCGGTCAGATCTATGAGGATCCTTTTATCATCAGGGACCTTGCCTCAATTAGCCCTTATGGGAAAATCCCGAATGTTCATTTGAAAGGTTGGGAAGTCCTGACTACTTCTAGAAATAAAGAAAATTTCTTTTGCCATTGTTTGGCATTCGAATGGTGACCCAAATGTTGAGAGCGGACATGAAAACTATAGATGTTACTTGATAGCCCTTTCATGAAGTAGAAAGAAAGGAACCCGTGGGCGGTTAGGTATGGTTACCTCTCCCCCAAAGGTTTCAAAACCATGTGGAATACTACGCAAAAGCATAAAAGCACATGGCAAGCATACAAATGGAGTTGGGCAGGAGCCAATTGAAGAAAGTTAAGGACATCCTAGACTAGGTGATAGAATGGAAGGTGCAAACCATGTGTTAGGGCACAAATAAGAACATCAACCCTCCTCAAAAAACCCTCCTCGTCAACAGCACCCTTTGAGCGAATAGTGAGATTCAAGCAGTTAGGGATATGATAGGAAGCCCTCAGTTTGTCAAGTCTCAAGTGACGAGTGTAAACCGCCATGTGAACCCTTCAAAGAAAGGTGGGGTTTGACCCTCTGAAGATTTGGGTGTAGAATGGGAAGAAGAAACTTTGGAAGGGGCTTGGGCAGAAGCCTGTTGGGGAGAGTGGGAAGAACCACAGTGAGCTATTTGGTGTATAGACTGAAAGAAATGAGGTAAGGAGAGTAAGAAGCTGCGAGTCGCTTTGGAAGCTTTAGAGAATAGAATGTAGATAAAATGAAAGAGCTAGAGAAGAAGAATAATTTAAGAAAATGAAAGAGGGAGGAGGAAGAAAAGAATGATGAGGAATTCTTGGGATGGCAAATGGATGATAGCACCATCGATTATCATTTTCTAATAAAAATGGAAATAAGGAATAAAAGCACCGAAACAGTTATAGCTAACATGTGCCATGTCTCTAACGTGCCAGAAAGTTAAATCTTTGAAAGCCTCCACCCTAGTTAGCTTAGACCCTTAGCGAGGTATGGTCCCTGAGGTCGCCATCTGTCTTGAACTAGTAGGGTAGAAGAAAAGCATGAGCTAGTGAATTTCTCACGTGCAAGCATGAAGGAAATTAGCAGAGTAACTAGAAGGGATATTTAAGGCCTCAAAGGGATAAGCCCATGTATTAAAGGGCCAAAGTTTGAGATGCTAGGTTTTGGTCTAAAAGCCTAACAATTGGTCTTATTGATATGCATTATAGATAAAAAGAATAGATAACACCTCTTATGGTGATCAAAATTTTCCTATAAATAATTAACTCTATACGCTATGGCAGTTTAAAATGGTACATGCCATGAAAACACACTTATTCAAAAATTTAATTAAGTAATTAATAAAAAGAATTAAATTTAAATAGTTATATTATATTTTGATAATACTAGAATCTATTTATTCATGGAAAGAAAAAGAAAAGTTAATAAAGAAAATAAAACTCTGTATAGATCAGGAAGGTTCCCTTCAAATCATTTGTTGTGATTTACTTATGATCAACCATCTGATGTTCCATGAAACCTTTCTTAGCAACATTACTGCAAAATATCTGTGTTTCGATGACAGATTTACTTTCAATTTTTAACTTTGCCACTTTTTGTATTTTACTAATGCATATGTCCATTGTCCACAGTCAATTTCCATTTTTTACTGACTCATTGAGTTAACTATGGAAGACTAGATTAAATTTTATAATTTGTCTTAGATGAATTAACTAAACTTTCCAAGGCAATTATAATTGTCTAATTACGTATTTTTATTTCTTTTTTAAATTGGAAAAAAAATCTTGGCTAAAAAATTTAAATAAATACTTTAGTCATAAACTGACTTGGTTTGATATGGTATATCAAATTATAAACTTACTTTAATTAGCAAATAGATCTAATATATCAAATGGTTTACTTCTGCGAAATCTCTTCGTACTTGGATCATTTGTTAGTTTAAGCATGAGAATGACAACATTTCTAAACATATGTCAATATCTATAGTAATTGTAACTTTCATTAATAGATCAATATTTTGTTAAATTTTGGTTTGAATTTTCTTCTTCTCCAATTCCAAATTACCCTGTATTAAGAATTTAATCATTTGACAAAGAAAAACTGTGATATTTTAATCCATGAGCCTATAATGTGCTGGGTTAAAAAAAGATTCTTTTAAATACTAGTAATAATAAGTTATTGAGATCCATGTAGGATAACTTGACTATTATATTAGATTCTTATTGGGTTTAAATTTTGTTTATTATATTTTTTATAGCGTACAAATGTGTTAATTTCATTCACAAAACCATATAAGGAAAATAAATTGTCGAATGATAAATTATAGAGGGTGGAAGCAATAGGAGAGAAGATGTAAAACTGTAACACCTCCAAACTCCACTTCAGATTTGGCAGAAACTGAAGTGTTAGGACATGCAACACAAGGTTACATACCTCAATTCATAGTAAATAATATGTAATGTACCTAGCATGTTTCTAGCATAATACAATAATCATAGAAGATTCTTTTTTTTTTTTTTCATTTTTAAGTTGCACCAGAATAGACTAAATCCCAAAATACTCTTCATAACATTAATACATAAGTTGCTTCAACTTCCATCAAAACATAACCTTAAATCAAAAGAAACATAGTACTAAAGTAGGAACTCCTTAGCTATAGTTGACTACATATTTCCTTAGCTACAAATTAAGCTGCTCGTGTAACTAGGCTATCAATAGTAAAATGACATTAAAAAACTGGAGGATAGTCTCCATTAGATCCACCAAACTTAGCCTCTCACTAACCGATCTCATCAAAGTTGATTCTTCCTTCTTCATGATAACCTTATACAGCTTCTACCATTTTGAATAGCAATAGTAGTTGGGATAACCATGGTGAGCTTTTTACAAATCCTAGTAGTTATGCAACTAATCTACCATCAATTTACAAAGCATGCATAATAATAAACATGACATGTTTGCATGAAGAAGTTGTACAAGGTTGACATGGTTATCAACCTTGATCGCTCGAATTAACCATTACCATAATAAACCGGTAACATGATTGACATGAGCTTGCTTTTATCAAAAAAGTAACATCATTGTCGTTAGAGTTTCATACTTCATAGCATGCTTGCTTTCATAAAAAGACTATGATCATTGTAGATCTTGTTCTTATACAGGGTGGACACCTAACGGTTTCCCATGGACCATGAGCTCCTACTAATTACCGCACCACATCACACATTCTTAGACCAGCTATGAGTATGTCATCAAAGTTTTCCTCATGATCTTTGGAATTAACCATTACCATGAGTCTTAGCAGCACCCACGAGTGTTAGGTGGCTTTGACATCGCCCCGGGAATCTTTTGACCCCATTCAAAGCCCATCAATCCGAGGGATTTCACTCCATTTTATACACTTCAAAGTGGACAGTAGAGTTCCACTAGGAAATATCTCCATCCTAGCATTGGGTTCGAAACAAAAATTTAATTTCTTGCTTAACTCAAAACTCATTACAGACAATCATGCTTTAAGACAGCTATCCATGCTTCATTACTGATGGTAATATGATATGACATACAAATTTCAGATATTGATGAGAAACTTCAATAATACATGAATCACTAACATGATATTTATTCATGGATTTGGATTTGGACCCCCACAGCAAAAATAGGTTATTCGAGGAGCATCTCCACTTCCACAAACAGAAGAAGAAAACCATTACCCTAATTGTTCGTGGGTTGAAAGCAACCACCAAAGGATATTGTTGGGTTACAAGCACCATAGTTGCTTTTTAATTTATGGTGGTGATATTTGGAGGCTACAGAACCACGTCCACGAGAATTACGAAATGGTTCTTAGAGTTTGGTTTGTATAGAGGGTGATCGCAACAAATGCTTCACGGGCATATACAATATGCATTTTAAAATATTTTAGTTTGCTAATCACAACTTGAAGTGGTGGGAAAATGTTGCGAGCATTGAAGGGAGCGACAATAGGATCAAATTTAGATCCAAGACCTCTGAGAATGCAAGTGACTAAGTCATCTTCATCCACTGGTTTGCTAGCACACCAAAGAGAAAAAGGAAACGATTTGGCTTTTTGCAAATAGTCCAATGAGGACATGCCTTTGGTGAGTGTTTGAAGCTCGCCTTCCATTTGTTGGACCTGATCTCTTGTATGGCTTCCATACAAAGTTTCCAATACTTCACAAGCATCGTGAAAGGATTCACTATTCAACCAACCAAGTAAAAGTTGATCAATACAAAGCCAGCGTATAGTAGTAGGGTTGGATCCCAACACTCCATCTTCACCCAAAATGGTTGGTGCTTGACAAGGAATCTCAATTTTTACATAGTCTACCGGGCCATGCCCACGTAACATGTATAGGGACTACTCGTGCTTTCCAAAGCAAGTAACTTGTGGAGTCTAACTTTATGGATACCTCATGCAAGTTGGTTTTAGCAGGGGAAAACTCCATGGACTCAGTTTCATCCATAAGTAGGACCAACACAGAAAAGGAGGAAGACATTTTTGGAATCATGTTGGCTGTTGATACCAAGTAAATGAATAGTCCCTTGCATCATGCAGGCTCTCTATATTAACTTCAATGGAACTTTACATATGTCAATATTATTTGTTTACAGCTAAGGTGACAGTGAGACAATGTTGTACATGACAGTAAGATTTACAATGTTATACATAGAAATAAAATGCTACAATCACGTAGAGGAAAATATGGAGTAAAACATGCATGATGTAGTGATTCACGACAATAATGGAGTATATTTGCGTCTTCACTACGTATATTGAATAATATATTTTTCTAATTTTATATCTTTTTTTTTATAATCTTTTGGGGTAATTATTTGTATTACTTAAAATAAATATAAAAATATGAATAGCAAACCCAAAAACATATCATATTGAGTTAAGAAGACATTGACAAACCTTAATAACTCACCATTAAACTCTAAAAATAGTACTATCGAAATGCAATGGTATATTGAAATGAATAGAAAAGTTTGATTATATATATATATATATATGAAATAGAAACGAGGATTAAACATACATCATACTATAACAAAAGCAATATTGTCAATTAGATTGACCTTGTAGACTAGCATTTTCTTTCTCTTGTTCATTTTTGACATTGTTAAACTAAATTACAGTGTTGTAAATAAGCAAGACTACTAGATAGTTAGCTCGGATTCAACTTGATTCCATTATTAAATAGATTGTTTATGAACAAGAAGTTAGAGTCAATTGTTAAATGATACAACTCATTTAAAACTCGCTCAACTAGGTTAGCATTTATGAGTGGGGGCTATAAAACTTTCGACTCGATTTGTTTGCTCATTCGCATATAATATTATATATGATACTAACATATTCGTTAAATTATTTCTTTATGTATAGCTGACTAGAAAAATGTACAAAACAATTACATGCACATAGGCACATGAATAAATACATACATATACATATATATAAATATATATATTATGGTAGTTATTATGAACATATATGTATGTCATATTATATATTATATAATATAGCTAATATGCATTATATAACTTATAGGAAATTCTGTTCGGACAGTACCCTTTATGTAGCTAAAAGAAAAATAGATTTTTGCATCGCCTAAAATCTTCGCAAAAAGCAAGATCAAAGTTGCAATTACTTTTTAGCGTTGCTTACAAATCGGCACAAGGTAGTTTGCCATGACTAGAAAAAAGTTATAAAATGACTAGAAAAAAGTCATTTATAATACAATTTCTGGTCACAAATAGTTTTATGCGATGATTGCATCATCACAAAAAATATATTCTACCGTGAAAGTCGCACAAATTTGTTTTGGTCGAAAATACTTATTTGCATCGATTAAGATTGATGTAAGTAATTCTTGGTGACAAAAATATATATATTTCCAATGAACTTATATCGCGAGAAATAGTATGTTACCAAATAAAAAAAAATAGTATTAACAAAATACATAAAAACAATACACATCTTACATTACGTTACAATCCATAAAGCAATTACTCAAAGTATTTTTATATTCTAAGCAATTACATTATATTCAGGTTAGGTTTGGCAAGTGAGATAAGACAAAGGTTTCTTTCTCTTTGGAGTCATACGGTTACAGTTATGTAGGGCTACATGGCAGCTGTGGTCGCTAATGTCGGGCGACCTTCCTTTGCAGAACTCACTGCGACTATACCTCAACCTCTCCTAGATGTTTCTATCCCATCTCGAATGCCTAAGAGCATTGACGGCTTGTTATACTTTCAATTCTAGAAAGAGGAGATATCACATTCGGCTTATCCCTTCAAGTATTCCATTTTCCTGAAGTTCCTCAGAAACCGTCCCTCATTGGATGCCATTAGAGCTTTTATACGCTGCCGATGGGGTTTGGAATACACCGCAATGGTCTCTGCTATGCAGCGTCCCCGCAATGTCTTTGTTCATTTATCATCTGAGGATGATTTTCTGAACGCTCTATCTCATGAAGCTTGTGACATTGATGGCATATTCTACCGTGCTTTCCACTGGACACCAGATTTTAGTGAAGATGAGGAGCCCTCCATGGTTCCGGTTTGGATAGTGCTGCCAGTTTTGCCTTCTAATTTCTTACATGAGTCTTTTTTACATATATATTTATTGCACCCATTGGTAAGTTCATCAAAAGAGACAACCCGACGCGTTGTGTGACTTGCACAGATGGAGCTCGGCTATGCATAGAGATGGATGTGGCTGTCCAACCGATTCCCTTTTCTGGATTGTGGTTCATGGTATGCCTTCTAGTTGTAAACAAGATATTATATATGAAACACTTCCTACTTTCTATGGTAGATTCAAAGTGCAGGGACATAATTCTCGTACGTGTCATCTGGGAAGGCTGTGAATGGGAAGAAGTCTTGGGTTCAGAAAAAAACTTAATTCTATTGGGGAGGATCTGAAGGCTAAGGCCCCTAAGAATGAGGTAGTTGAGCATAATGTTGTGAATCAAAATGCATCCGAGAAGGAACTTGAGGCAGGGGGTCCATCAAACATTCAGCAAGATATGAGTTTGGTGGTGGTTTCTGACCTGGCTAGTCAAACAAAGGTTATTGATGAGCTCTTATTGGTGTAGCCTCCATTTTCTAAGTTGCAGATGGGTGCCTTTCTGAGGGTGCAACCTAGCGACGCTCCGTTGGTACAGATGCAGAGTGAGGTTTTTTAGGTTAAGAGTCAGTCTGGTAAGGTTGTTGGCTCTCTTATGTTGGTTCCATCTCTTTCTAATGAGTTGCAGCTTGATGTTCTTCCATTGGTGCAATCTAAGGTCCCTCCCTTGGTGCAGATGTGTGTAACCAAAGCAAGGAAGTGCACCCTGAAGTAAGGGATTCTCCATATGCCGCTAAGGCACAAGTGCATGAGAGCCCTAAAGCCAGTGATGAACTTCTTCTGGAAGGGATCTCAGTTTCAAATCCTAAGCCTAAACTTGATTCAGATGTCTTGCCTCAAGAGAAAGACTATCACATGGAGTCGAAGAGGAATCTAGCCGCTAAAAGAACATATACGAAAAATCACTTTGAGAAAGTCAGGAGTTCTACTCGGGTTCACACCCGAACCACTAAAATTTCTTTTTGATTGGTTCCATCTTTGTATGGAATATTATAGGGATTCAAACCTCTAAAGGTTGGTTAAAGAAGTTGATTGGGTCTCTGACACCTGTTATGTTATTTTAATGGAACCTTTTACTAGTTTTGATCGAGCTCAATGTATGATGAGGTGTTTGAATTTTGAGAATGGCACGTTGAATGAAGCTATTGGTGGGAAAGTTTGGTTATTCTGGAATAATGTCGTAGTGGTTCGAATTGTTGACATGAGCTCTCAATTTTATTTCGACTCATGTTAAGGCCAGAAATCGGGTTTTTTTGTCATTTCATTTATGGAAAATGTAGGAGTTATGGGCTAACTTGTGCTCGCATCGTATTGGAGTCGAGCCTTGTTTATTTGTAGGTGATTTTAACATTATTCGATCTGACTCTAAAAGGTTGGGAGGTCTTCCTAGGACTCTAGTTGCTATGGATGAATTTAATACCTGGATTGATTAGGGTGGTTTGATTGATATGAAAACTTAGGGTAGCAAATATTCTTGGTGCAATGGCCAACAGGGGTTATCCAGGAGTTGGGAAAAACTTGATCGGGTGTTCCTAGATGCTACTTTACTGTCCCAATTCTCTAATGCTTTCTGTTCTTATCTTCCTAGATCTATGTTGGACCATTGCCCGATGCACATTGAATTATTTGCAGACCCTTTCTCTTATGGCCCTTCCCCATTTCATTTTCAACAAATGTGGATTGACCATCTGGATTATTTAGATTGTGTGCAGTGGGATTGGATGGTTCTTGTGGCTGGTAGGGGCTTATGGAAGCTTGCTAATAAGTTAAAACAGGTTTGGGTCACTTTCCGAGAATGGAATAAGAGGGTTTTTGGTACTACCTCTCACATTGCCCATCTTGAGGACCAGGTGGAAAGGCTTGAAAGCCGGCTTCAACATGAATGGAGTGCCGATAATGACAAGGAATTAATCTTGACCTCAAGAATTGTCTTTGTGGAGACGTCGGGAGGATATTCATTTGGCTTAGATGGCAAAGTTAAAATGGAAGGTGGAAGGTGATAGGAACTCAAAATGTTTTCAAGCATTGTTTGGCAAATAAGAGGCGTAAGTGCATATCTTGCATGAGAGATGCGGATGGGGCCATGTTTGAGTCGCCAGAAGCCACCCATCAGGGAGCGGTAGAGTATTTCTCTAGTTTTCTTCAAGCGGCTTCTCCTCGTGTTTTACCGGATCTATTTTATCTTATCTCGCCTGTTATTTCAAATGAAGCTAATGTTCGTATTGCTTGTACTCCATCTATGGATGAAATCTTTGTGGCTCTGTTATCTATTCCTTCTAATAGTTCTCTAGGTCCCGATGGTTTTGGGGAAGTTTTTTTAAGAGCTGTTAGGAGATTGTTAAAGTGGATATCTTTGAAGCTATTTCAGATTTTTTTCCTCTCTAAGAAGCTGCCACGTTTCTACTTGGCCTCATACATTGTCTTAATCCCGAAGGTTGATGTGCCTATTGGGTTTGACAAGTTCAGACTGATTAGCCTCTGTTTGGTGTTCTATAAAATTTGTTCTAAAACTCTTGTTAATCGATTGACGGGTCTTCTTCCTAGCATGATCTCTCTTGAGCAAGGTGCTTTCATTCTGGGACGTAGCATTTTTGAAAATATTTCCCTTACGCAAGAAATGGTCCATTCTATTAACAAGAAATCTCGTGGTGGAAATATTATTCTCAAAGTGGACAAGGTGAAAGCGTATGATCGGGTGGATTGGTCTTTCTTGTTGGAGGCCCTTCGCATATTCAGAATTTCTACTCAGGTTTGTGAGTTAATTCGGGCTTGTATCTCTTCTCTATGGTATTTTGTTATGATGAATGGAACCCCTAAGTGCTTTTTTCAAGGAGGTCGTGGTTTGCACTAGGGGGATCCTCTTTCTCCCTACCTATTCATTATTCTTCAAGAACTCCTTTCCACACTTCTTAAAAATAGTGTTGTGGAAAAAAGATTTGGGCAATTTTCTCAAGCCAGAGGTACGATTCAAATTTCACATCTTGTGTATGGTGATGATGTGGTGATCTTTACGAATGGTAGCACGAGAACTATTCAGGAACTCTTATCTATCTTTTAGAAATATGAGTCTTGGTCGGGCCAGAGTATTAATAGAGAAAAGACTACTATTTTTTTTTTCTTAAAAGATATCTTCAGGTCATAAGAGAGCTATTAAGTGTATGACTGGGTATTTGGAAGGTTCTTTTCCTTTCAAGTATCTAGGAGTACCTATTATTTTGGGGAGGCTCAAGCAAGTTCACTTGGATGAGATGATCACAAAAGTCCGTAGTAAAATCAATGGCTAGAAGATGAAGCTTCTTTCTTCAGGAGGTTGTCTTATCCACCTGAGGCATGTGCTTTCCAGCATGGCTTTACATTTATTTGCTGTCCTGCAGGTTCCTAAATCTATTATCAAAGAGTTATAGCGTTTAATGAGTACTTTCTTTAGGGGAGAGGCTAGCGGAAGGGGTAAGAAAAAAATGGGTAGCTTGGAAGGATATGTGTCTTCCAATGGAAGAAGGTGGATTTGGTTTGCGTCACCTAAATGATATGCAGAACGCTTTGCATATGAGGTTCGCTTGGAATTTAATCCAAGGTAATTTGTTATGGGCTCAATTTTTCAAAGATAAATATGTGGGGTCTAAACATTGGCTTCTTATTGATGTGAATAAAGGCACAAGATTTTGGAAAATGATTGCTAATTGTAATCCTTTGGTTCTCAAAAATTTGAAGTGGCACCTCAAGGAAGGCAACCTTTTCTTCTAGTATGATAAGTGGTGAGATCAGGGTCCCTTGTATTCTAATCTTCCAGTGGTGGGTAGTCCTTTACTTAAAGTTAAGGAGTGTCAATTGTCAAATTCGTGGGATGTGGAGCTCTTGGTTAGTTTGTGGGATAGGATCATGTGAATGATATTCTAAAATCTTTAGCAGTTTGCAAGGGCTAATCAGATGTATTGGTATGGATGAAGTAAGATAGTGGTTGTTTCTCTACAAAATCAGCACGCGATTGTATCCATATTAGAGGTTCTACCAGGACTTGGCATTCTTGGATGTGGAATAGTCAACTTCCTTTGAAGGTTTCAATTTCTATATGGAAGGCTTGGCATCATGCCTTCAGTGTGGATGATCATCTCCATCATGTACGGATGCTGATTGTTTCTAAGTGTAATTATTGTGATGTTAGTAATTATGAGAATCAAAATCATGTTTTGTTTGAAGGAAATTTTGCTGCTCAGATGTGGCGCTATCTTTGGGTTATTGCTTCGTGGTAATTGGAAAGAGACAGTGTCCCTTTGGTTTCTGTGGCTTGGCGCTCTCAAGGTCGTTTTAAGTTAAATACTGAAGGTAGTAGCTTTGGGAATCCTGGGCCGTTGAGGGCTAGTGGTATTATCAGAGATGATCACGATAATTTAATTCATGCTTTTGCCTCTCCTCTTGGCGTTGGTTCGAATAATAGAGCTGAATTATTAGCTCTATTGTATGGCCTTAAAGCTTGTAAAGCTCTGAGGATTGGTTACATGGAAGTTGAACTCGACTCGCAAGTGGTGGTTTCGTGATGAAAGCAACAGAGATGTGGGATTTGGTATCTTGAGGATTTTTTGGAGGAGATTCTTGGTCTTTTGGATTTGATGGACTGTTTGGTTTGTCATGTCTTTAGAGAGTGTAATAAAGTTGTTGATTGGCTTGCATATGGTGCGACTGGTCATCATATGGAGCAGCAAGTGATTAGGGAAGTGCCGAGGCTGCTGAGAGGTTTAATCCGTTTGGACAAGTTGGGTCTTCCCTTCATTACACTGTCGCTACGTTTGATTGCTTTTGTTGCTCTTTTTATTGATTGTTATTGCTTTTTATTCAGGCTTGTTTAGTTTTTTTTTTTTTTTTTCCGAGTGTTTGTTGTTTATTTTTTTTAGGCTTGTTAGATTTTGTTTTGTTGCTAGTTTTTTATGCTTTTTTTGGCTTGTTTAGGCACTTGGTTTTGGGTTAGTTTTATAGCGCTTTATATTGTAAACCCTCAATTGTAATGATATTTTCACGGTATCCATACGCCATAAGTGAGGGCTTAATAATAAACTTAGAACGGGACTGCTATGTGTGTGGCTACCAGCTCTTCTTAAAAAAAAAAAGTTAGACACGACAAAAAATTCTCATATCATCTCATCTCATTATTAAAACTTTTTCAAATTTTCATACAAAATATAATAAACAATTCAATTTTTTTAAATCACAATTTGACTTTTTCAAATTTCAAAACAATAATAATATTAAAAATAATATTTTAAACTTTCATCTAAAATAAAAAAAAAATTCTTATCTCATTAATCAAACCTACTCTTGTGTACAACTTCTCAAGGCACATCAAAGTACTAAAGCTGTAAGCATCTATTATCAAGTACAACATACTAGCAGAAATCTTTGTATTGGGTTCCTTCAAAAATATATGATGTTACGCTCAAATTATTATAAAACAAAAATTCTAAAGATACTAGAGGAAATGAAAGGAGAAAGGCAAGAAGTACTATGTACATGAAATACTGTTCATCTAGCCTTAAGAAGCATAAAACACTTGATAGCATAGATATGTATTTGGTGTACCTCAAATGTTCATCTGAACGTACCGTGTGCATTTTCTTTTAGCAATAACTATCTTGTGCTTTGAGTTTTTTAGCAATAGTCCATTTGGTAACAAATTTTGTTTATCTCCATTAATAGAATAATATATGCTTTCAAGTTTAGGAGCGGTAATATTCCTATAAATTTTCACGTATTTTTAGTCAAGGGAGATGAACAGAATTTGTAACGTAATGACCAAATTTCAAGTCGTCATAGTACACATAGGTAACCCTCAATTGGGGCAAACCATAGGAAGTACTTACTGATCAAGAGAAGATCGATTTTCGATTTCCTTAATTAACTATATATATTTTCCACAAAATGTTTTAAATTTCTTTTATTTATTTATTTTTTATTGAAAAAAAACTTCATATTCATGAAACTTAGACATTACAAAGAATGTTTATCCAGCAATACGGCTTGGGATTCATAATAAGGAGCACCATCCCACCACAGCTCTATATTTACAACATTTCAAGTATGCCTATGAACAACCTCATAATTACCAAGACAATTGACATATTGAACACTGCAATCCTTTTTTAATTCTTTTATTTTAAACACTGATCAAGTGTATATTGCTTACAATTCTTTTTAAATGCTAAAATAAGCGTTTTATAGAATATCACCGTTGAATACTTCTGACCTTTTTTTCGTAATCAACTAGTGCTTGGATAGGACGACGACCAAAACACATTACTTTATGTAGAATCCACTACATTTGAAAAACCCAAAGCACAAATAATTTTTTATTATAAATAATGTGAATGGTTAATTTCCACATTAAAGGTGTACTGGTTGCATCAATATATATAGTTTATTTCTTTTTATGAAACTATTAAAGGCCCTGTGAATGGGGTTTGCTCCAAGGCTTTGAACCATGTACGCCATGTGTACGTCTAGACGACCACGTACGTGCGCATATATGAGAAAGATGGCCACGTATATGAGCTCGATTGCCGCCCCCGAGCCATTGATTGTTGATACTAAAAGATTGTTTGGAGACACAAAGGCCGGGAAGGCCGTACCATCCAGAAAGGAGGCAGTTGAGCAACGTCATCACGTATGGAATGCCTGAGAATTTTTCTGTGCCTTTATTCTGTATGATCCTCTTGAAAGTGATTATTGGGGCCAAGAAGAGAAATAAAGCAGTGATGTTTCCAAATATTCCGAACAAAAAATGCGCAATCTCCATTGTTTTCAGTCTCTTTTCCCTACAAAATCTCGAAAGGAGAAAGATAACCAATAGATAAGGGTGCGTAGTTCGTGAAAGAATTAGATATATCTCTTTGTTTTAGTTTGCTTGGTACACAGTACTTATTGCTAAGGAGATCATATATATAGAAAAATAATATAGCAGGTCGCGACGTCAATGCCAAAGTCTCTTTGCAAGTGAGTACTGTTTGTTGTTTGCTACATTATTATAGAATATTAATGTTGAGAGTTGATTTGGGCGGCTGCAGCTTGTTCTTTCACAGTTAAATCAATTTAAAAGATTAGAATGCATGCAGCATGGTGTTTAATTTTTCTGTAAGTTGTAAATCTAAAAACCTAAATGCATGCTGATTACAATTTATTTTAAACATTCCTGCTTGTTGGAATGGCACTCCGGCCCCTAACGTTGGCAATTGTGGATCGATGAGTTAATATTTTAAGGAAAGAGGTGTTTCCTGGGTATGAAACCAAGAACAAAGCTGCCATGCATTCGGTTGACTATTGAAGATTATATTAAAGTTGAAGATTTGTTATAGTTCTCACCCGGATACGGATCTCGGTAAACATACAGCTATACTCGAATCCACCAGAGTTAACCCCAGTCGGTATTATTTTTAAATTTGAATCTAGGTTGAGCAAAACTTAAGTTTTAACAAAATAAATCTAGATTGAGATCGAGTACCGGATTTTAAGTCCAATACATGATTAATTCCTTATGTACCTATACTTGCTCTCAAATATGGGCGGGTGGGTAATCCAGTTATCGGCCCCAATGAAACTCTCGATTATCTGGATTTTAGACCAAGCAAGAAAAAAAAAAAACCGACGAAAATAAACAATATCAAAAATTTGTTTAAACTCTTGGAAATCTATAACGAAGTACCGAAATTTGTCTATTATCCAATAATTCATGTAAATTTACTCCCTTTTTTAGTGTGGTGGTAAAGACCATATATATATATATATATATATTGGCTAAAAGTTCTGTTAATGCTATATGGGCATGGCTAGCTACAATATTAGATTTATGATGCAAATCATGAACGCCAGATTAGTTAGGACTGTTCATCCGGGTTTTGGACCAGATATCCGGGTATACCCAGCCCGAAACCCAGATCTCAAATCCGGGCCTAATTTTGGCCCGGATATATCCGGGTTATTATCCGGTCCGAAACCCGAATGTATTCGGATTTTTATTACCCGGAAATCCGGGTTTCGAGATGAACCCAGGTTTTTTTTTTTTTTAATAGCAACGGCTATATTATTAGATTTTTATAAGTAAAGGATAATGGCGAAAAGCAATTTTTTTAATCTGAAGCTTATATTCTACTAATTTTTTTCTTACAAACCCTGTATATATATATTTTTTCAAGAAGTCATCTTGAAAGCCATAATACTTATACATTGAAGATTATCTATAATAATAAAAATATATTAAAAATGAAAAACGAAATTTTATATCAAAAACAAATATTCATCATGATATGCATGCAACACACAGCACACTACATATTTCATTAATTTGTATCATATACATTACATTACAAAATATAAAAATTACAAGATAAGAGTTACATATAAATAACATAGTCCTCCATCAGTGGTTTAATCACACCAAAATAACAACTTCAAGTCTGTAGCCACCCAAATTGGAGACAACTGTCACATTGAATTCTTAATATATTCTCCGCAGCCACCCAAATTGAAGAGAATGAAGATATTTCAGCAGAGAAAAACACAAACCATGAAAAAGAACACCAATTCCTAGTATAATTTTGATGTTGAAATGAATTGAGTAGTACTAATTAGCCATGAAATATATGTTGGCATGGGAAGTGAAAAGTGAGCAAATATATTCCTGCAATGTAATGGTTTCTCCCTAAAGTTTTCATCTTTCATGCTTAGAAACCCAAGAAATTCTCCCAAAATAAATAATCTGAAATACTTGCTAAACCCAGATTGGAAAAAAAATAATTATAATATTAAGTGAGCATAAGTTTTCATGCATGAGTCATCAATAATCTAAACTACTTATTAAACCCAGATTTAAAATCACACAAATATTTAGAAAAAAGAAAATGTAGATTTGAACTAAGAAAAAAGATTTCCTTCAGATGACTCGAGACACAGATATGTTCAGATCTAAAAAAAAAAATTTGTTTGTTCCTGAGGGCAGTGGCTTTAATTCCAGCATTAGTGTCTTCTCATTGGAGGGTTGTACTGAGGTTTGTAGTGCTATTAGTGGCTCAAATTTGAACTTCGATTGCATCTCATTTGAATTTCCTGTAGGACAAAGAGAAGAAAATTGATTAGTGGACTCAATTAAATCAAGGAAGTTTTCTAAATCCTCCCAAAGTTCATTACAATTGTAATTTAACAAAGAGTTTTTAGCAAGTAAGGATTCCAATGCATTGACTTCTTCAACATCTTCAAGTTCTTGACGTTGCCTGCACAAATTAAAGGTGTTCAGTTCTAAAGTCATATTTCCAAAACTCAATTTCAAAACACCACTCCTACAATTAATTATAGCATTAGAAGTTGCTAAAAAGGGTCTTCCTAAAATTATAGGTTGTGACGAGTTTGAGTGGGATGACAATTTCATATCCAATACCACAAAATCTACAGGATAATAAAATTTATCTACTTGGACCAAGACGTCCTCAACAATACCCTTAGGAATTTTTATAGATTTATGTGTAAGCTGCAAAATGATTGAAGTGGCTTTTAATTCCCCTAGTCCCAATTGTTCATACATACTATAAGGTAGCAAATTAACCCCCGAACCTAAGTCTAGCAAGGCCTGAACAATTTTAGAATTTTTCAATGACGCATGAAATAGTAGGTTATCCAGGATCCTTGTACTTAGGTGGTGTGTGATTTTGAATAATGGCACTAACTTGCTTAGTGAGAAAGACATTTTTTTTGCACATTTCAGTTGCATTTCACAGTGTGTAAATCCTTTAGAAACTTAGTATAAACAAGAATTTTTTTAATAGTATCAAGAAGTAGAATGTTAATCCTAACTTGCTTAAAAATTTTTAAGATTTTAGTATGTTGTTTTTCTTTATGCAAAGAAAGCAAACAATGTGAAAAAGGTGCAAGTATGGGACATGCATCATTATTTGAATATGAAGTGCTTGGCTCACCACTAACTAGAGGAGGGTTAGCTTCTTTACCTAACTTTCTTGCACTATGGGTGGGGATATCCACAACCTTACCGTTCCTCAAAGTTGTAATAGTTTTTATTGATCTCACATTGGCCCATTCACCATTATTCTAAGATTGACTTTGTACTTGTAGATTGGGTTGGGTTTGAGCGGAAAATTTGTCATTCTCTTAGTTACTTAGAGAAGTGGTTACTCTAGTAAGGGTCTCTCTAATGTCATTGATGACTTGGGCGTTCTAGTTGTTGACTATAGCCTGACTTTGCATTAACTGTTGTAAGGTAACAGTTAGCTACTAAATGGAATCTTTCACTCCCTCTTTTTGCATTGGAGCAGGCTAATTTGCAAAATAAGAGGGTCTCGAGCCTTGGCCAGCTACTACATAAGGGGTATACTGACTTTGTCCTTGTGTAGATACCTAGGTTGTTCATTTTTCTAGCTAAAATTTGGATGACTTCTTCAACCTGCATTGTAAGTATTAGAATAAGGTCCAGAAAAATTCCTAGAAATCATATGCACAGGGTTGGATTAATCAAGCAACACTTCTTTAAAAGCAAGAATTGTTGGGCATGCATTAGTCACATGCCCTGGATCTTCACATATGTTGCATTTTTCAGAAATTGATGGCAAAACATGCATTTCATTGACTTTCTTAAACTCTATAGACTCTAACTTTTTAGACATCAATGCAAGCTTAGCATGTAAATCATTAGATTCTTTCAAGTGATATTTACCACCCCCACTAAAACATTTTTTATTTTCAGATCTATCATACAAGTCAGAAACATCCCAAGATTGGACATTTTCAATCAAATAGTAAAATATTTAAAGGCTTCATCGGGTCCTTTGTTAAAGAATTCACCATTGCACATGGTTTCTACAAATTGTCTCACTTTTTGTTGCGACCCCTCTTAGAAAAAGCTAATAACCCTCCAATTCTCATATCCATGGTGAGAACATGTATTTAAGAGGTCTTTGAATCGTTCCCAACAATGATAAAATGTTTCCACCTCCTTTTCATAAATTTTTGGTAAAAATTCATGATTTGTCTTTTCAAGGTATTGGTTCTATGTATGGCGAAAATTTTCTTTAAAAATTCAGTTTGCATTTCTTACCAAGTCCCAATGAATCTTGGTCTTAAGGAATTTAACTATGTCTTAACCTTGTCTTTTAAGAAAAATAGAAACAATTTTAATCTTATGACCATGTTCTATCAATAAATGTGGAACACACTTCTTCAAACTCTTTGATATGTAAGTAGGGGTTTTTAGATTCCATACCATGAAAGTGTGGTAGCAAAGGAATCATCTTGAATTTAAAATTAAAAGCATTTGCATTAAGAGGTAAAATGATGCAAGAAAGGGTGCTAGTCCTAACAGGTTGACGATACTCTCTAAGTGTCCTATTTTGATTTATCATTTTCATATCATGATGTTCATTTTCAGCCATGATGCTATCAGTGCTAGATGATGATTCAAGAGAAGGTAATGCAGAGTTAAAAGATGTCAATGCTTCTGTCCTAAACGGTCAAAATGTGTGGTCTCTAATCCAACCAGTCATACAAACAGAGCAAAAAGTCAAAGACAATGAAAAATAAACAGAGAAAAAGGAAAAAGATTAAATATCACTCAGGCAGTGAAGAGGTTCACAGCTCCACAAATGTATTCTCAGTAGTAGATAAATGCTTTAATAAGCAACAGTTGTTCCTGACAACAATGCCAAAAACTTGACTTGGTCTCGAATGTACTTTTAAGTGCTAAAATGTCAAGTTGTATCAAGGATAAGTTCATAATCATATTCCACAAGAACAAATGGTTATCAAAATATTTGTAAGATTTTTGTTATAAAAAATGTGTCGACTACAAGATATGAAAAAAAAAATGAAATGCAATTAAAAATATTGAAGATGAGTTAAGGAAAAAAAAAAAGTATGAATTCAAATTATTCAAAACTTAACTCAAAGCTGGAATTAAAGTTTCTAATAAAAAAAAACAAATTAACAAATTAACAAATACTTGGGTTGGGTATGAGACTCTCTTTATTTCGAATTCTATATAATTTTCTCAATTAACAATCAAGTCAAGGCATTGATAAACGGAAGATAAAAAAAAGTTATGCTCAGGCTTTTGCAATATTTCTCTAAGGGATTCACTACTTTACTAGTCAAACACACGTTAACAACTAATTGAGAGAAGTCTTGATAATTTTTAAGTTTTTGTTGTGCCTTACGTCAATAACAAATCAAGAGCAAGAGTCACAATCTATTTTTAATTCAAATCCGACTAGTAATATGATAAAATCAACATTTATCAACAAAATATTGCTTTAAATTAGGATCCAAAACAAATCAAATCTCATCCTACAACTCAAGCTTCAAGAATTAGAAACACATAATATTTCTAATAGTAAAAATTAGTCTAAATAAAGCCATTATAAAATCTGAGAGTAAAAGAAACCCAAATGGGATAAATCTAGAGTACTGCAAACAGTAACCTCCAAGATGTGTAGGAATTGAAGAGGAAAATAACAGAGCAGCCGAAGTAAAAATCTAAGAAACGAAAAAAAAAAAAAAAAAAAGGTAAAACTGAAGAAGGAAAAAAAAAATCAATCTGCCCTGGAATGAAAAAGACGCCGCCTGAGCACGAAAACTCCAACCAAAACAAAACAAAACAAAAAAAAAATGAAGGAGAAGACCAACGAACCGAAATGGAAACCTCTATCCAGAAAATCCTCAAAGGAACCGAAAACTAAAGTATGGAAAAGAAAAATGATGAAGAACGACTCCGGTAAACGAAAACTCAAAGAACAAAAATAAAAACCAACCGCCTACCTACCTAAGCTAAAACTGCCGAGAAGAAAGAAAAGAAAAATGTTGAAGATGAAGACTCCCAGTACACGAAAAAGGAAAACCCAAAAAAATAGAAAGAAAGAAGCTACGGAAAGAACATGCAATATCAAAATGAAAACTCTGTTCGTAAGAACCAGAAAAATAAATCCCAGCCGAAATGAAGTAGAACGCCTCCAGCAAAAGACTAAATCTGAAAGAAAAATGAAGCCGAATGAAAAATGAGAAGAAGCTTCCGTAAAGGAAAACTTGAAAGGGAAAAAAGTAGTAGCCGAATGTTAAACTGAGAAGAAGCTTCCGTGTCCCAAAAGGAAAAAAAAATTAAAACTGAAAATAAAGTCTAGGATAGGAAACGTTGTTCTCCCAAAAACTAAAAAAAAAACTAAAACCAGTAGAAAAAAAAGAAGAAGAAGGAAACCCCGCCGCGTGAGTTTTTTATCTTTTTATATCTCCTACATCCTATGTGATCCGGTTTCAGCGTGCGAGATCCGGATTTTCAGCCAGCCAAATCCTGCGTGCATACGTTCTCCTGCGCGCAGCAGCTGATTCGCTACTTCTCCAGGCGCATTTCATTCCAGCCCACTTGGGTGTGCTATGTCCAACTCGTAGCTTTAGCAAGCCAATTCTTGCCTCTGCTGCAGCTTGAGGCGGTCGTGCCTCTCCATTCGTACGTAGCTTCACGCCTCTAGGCGTGCTCCTGCATTTCATGCCAACAAGCATCCATTTTCTTTTCTTTTTGTCCTCACGTCCTAGCCACAACACGTAGGCGTGCTCTGCGTGTGCCAATTCCCCTTCTCTTTTTAATTCCAGCCCGGCTCTATTTTCCTCTCTTATTTCTCAAAAATAAATGCCCTACCTATATCAGTATGATATCAGAGTTTAACTATTTTGAGGGTAAATATGAGACTTGTGTATATAAAATATTGGCATTAATTAATTTTGCCACCCATATTAAAATTTGGTACATAATTAAATCTTCAACTCTTATTTAATAAAATAAACGACTCACTTAAAGCAACTTAAATGCGTAATTATAATATTTTATTATATATTTTGTTAAAAGTTGAATACAATATTATTATAATATAATTTTTTAATGTTAATATTTTTGTTTTAAGATTTCAAAAAGTTATAATAATTATATAAAATAAGTTGAAATAATTCAGTTTTGTATAACCAAACCGGCGCTTAATTAATCATTGTATCATAAATCAATAGTTGAAAATATTTTTTAGATTTTATTTAATTAAGATTATATTTGATGCCCTAAATTATTCTAAATCCTAGGCAAGCTGTCACCTAGGTCATGCAACCTAGGCGTTATCTTAGTCATGCCAAGGCTATATATGATCTAGAGTTATTACCCGTCTGGGCGAAAAAGAAAGTAACACGAAACAAGCATCGCCTGGATCATACTTGTTAAAATATAACATAAATAATTAAATCTAAATAAATTAAGAAATAAATTAAGAAAAGAAAAGCATCTCTAGAATAACACCAATGACATTGCGTAGCTCATACTTCTTAAGTTATAACAAAAACAATTAAATCTATCTTTTAGTAGTACCTTATTCCATTACAAAATTTTCTACGGCCATTAATAAGAATACATGGTACAGTCAAAAAAGAAAAACCATTGCAGTGGCCAAATCGGGCCTCCCTCGTGGTTATCCAAAATCTGGCCACCATGGAGGTGGCTCGAATGGGGCCACCCAAGTGATGGCCAAAGTCCAACCACCCATGGTTCTTGTTTTCTATTTATGTTTTAATTTTTTTAAGTTTTTTAAAAAATATAAAAAATACTTGTATTAGAAAATAACAATACTATGTACAGTCTCCATTTAGGGAATATAATATAAGTTTAGGTAATTTTATCATCAAAATAATTTAAACTTACAAAAATATCATTCCTAAAATGATATTTTTTTCTCATTTAATAAAGGACTTGCACATGCAGTCTTCTGTTAGAGACTGCAAATAGAATTTTTCATTAGAAAGTGATTTCTTATTTTTAACTTAATTTGACAAAAAAATAAATTTACATGTTACATCCTTTGACTGGATAGGTCTCATCTATTAATGATCTTACAGAATTATAGCTAAAATCCTTTCAGAAAAAAGAGAATTATTGCTAAAATCTTCCAACTACATGGGATTTCTTGCTAAAGAAATGCATAGAACTCCAAATCCAAATCGGACACAGGTATAGGGGTGCCCCATCTAGATTTCCTATAGATAATTAACTTTACAAGTAGTAGTTTAAAATGGTACATGTCAACTCATCATTTACCTATAAAGCATAGAAAATTGCAAATTTATATTATATCTTGATAATACCCTATCTACATATTTTATAGATCTATTTTTCCATTGAATCAAGAAAAAAAATAAAGAAAATAAAACTTGGTATAGAGGAAGGTTCCTTTAAAATCTTTTGCAGCGGTTTACTTGCAATCAAGCATCCGATATTCCATGAAAGCTTACTTAGCCACATTACCATAGAGTCTCTATGTTTCAATGACACATGATGAGAAAACATTCAAAACAATATTATTGGGGCCCTTACCTTCTCTAAACGGTAAGGCGGTGGTCTTTTCCTTCTCTAAAGGGTAAGGTTAAGGTCTTTGCTTTCAGTAAAGGTTTGTCTCTTAGACTCGTGTCTAAAGAGGTGATTGTTGTTTTCCAATATGGAAGAAGAGTTATCTCAGTTGTGGGAAGGCCTAAAACTCGTGAAAGAAGAGAGAGTGGAGATTTCCTTACCAAAAGAAGCTGTTAAAACTTCCATTTTAATGGGAAAGCAATGGGTTCTAGCACTCATTATTATGGACTAAAGTGGAAATAAAGAAGCCTTTTAAGTCTACCATGTCAAAAATAAATAACCTCAATGAAGTGGGGGGAAATCTGATTTTTTTTTTTTTTTTTTATGGAATTTCAAAGAGAGACTAATAAAGAAAGAGTACTACTTGGCAGGAAGGTCTCGATCTAAATCTTTCAAAAGTATTTTGGATACGGTGAGGAGTAGATTATGAGTAGATTAAGCAACTAGAAGTTGAAGCTTTTCTCTCAAATTGGAAAAGAGATACTGATGATGAGCATATCGATTTTCGATTTCCTTAATTAATTATATATATTTTCTTCAAAATGTTTTAAATTTATTTTATTTTATATATTTTTTTATGGGAACACAACTTCATATTCATCAAACTTAGATATTATAAACAACGTTTATCCAGCCGTTCGGCTTGGGATACATGACAAGGAGCACCATCCCATCACAAGTCTATATCTATAACATTTCAAGCATGTCTAGCAAGCCTATGAACAGCATCATTACCAAGACAATTGATCACATGTTGAACACTGCAATCCTTTTTTAATTCTTTTATTTTAAACACTGATCAAGTGCATGTATATTGCTTACAATTCTTTTTAAATGCTAAAATAAGCCTTTCGTAGAATATCACCGTTGAATGCTTCTTCCCTTTTTTTCGTAATCAACTAGTGCTTGGATAGTAAGACGACCAAAGCACATTACTTTATGTAGAATCCACTACATTTGAAAAACCCAAAGCACAAATAATTTTTTATTATAAACAATGTGGATGGTTAATTTCCACATTAAAGGTGTACTGGTTGCATCAATATAGTTTATTTCTTTTTATGAAACTATTAAAGGCCCTGTGAATGGGGTTTGCTCCAAGGCTTTGAACCATGTACGCAACCATGTACGCCATGTGTACGTCTAGACGACCACGACCTCTAGACGATCTACTTGAGCTTCACTTACATTGGATTGGCTTTGATCTTTGTCTTCCTTGGGGAGTCCTGTCTCCGCAGGTTCTATATCAATGGGTTCGACGGTCGCAGTAGCCTTGTTACCTCTGTATATAAAGTACAAGATCAGCTGCGCGAGCCCTAAACCACAGCCGAGGCCATTTTGCACAAAAACAAAAGGATCACGTCCGAGCAACCCAAACACAAACCAAGAAGTCCCGCACAAGAACACGGACAGTGACAGGAAAAATGGCATGAATTCGACACTCTTAGTTTTAATCACAGTCCTCATAATTGATAGAGGCGAGGCATACATGATGATGGAGAATATGCTCCCAGCAAACCCACAAAACATCCCCCTGGTGCTGCCAGCTTTCAAGGCCAAAAGGGAAACCAAGGCCACGATTGAGAAAACTAAGACCACGAACGAAAAGATCCCAAAAATCTTAGCCTTCTCCCTTTTGGGCGCATATATGAGAAAGATGGCCACGTATATGAGCTCGATTGCCGCCCCGGAGCCATTGATTGTTGATACTAAAAGATTGTTTGGAGACACAAAGGGAAGGCCGTACCATGCAGAAAGGAGGCAGTTGAGCAACGTCATCACGTATGGAACGCCTGAGAATTTTTCTGTGCCTTTATTCTTTATGATCCTCTTGAATGTGATTATTGGGGCCAAGAAGAGAAATAAGGCAGTGATGTTTCCAAATATTCCGAACAAAAAATGCGCAATCTCCATTGTTTTCAGTCTCTTTTCTCTACAAAATCTCGAAAGGAGAAAGATAACCTAGAGATAAGGGTGCGTAGTTCGTGAAAGAATTAGATATATCTCTTTGTTTTAGTTTGCTTGGTACACAGTACTTATGGCTAAGGAGATCATATATATAGAAAAAATAATATAGCAGGTCGCGACGTCAATGCCAAATCTCTTTGCGAGTGATTACTGTTTGTTGTTTGCTACATTATTATAGAATGTCAATGTTCAGAGTTGATTTGGGCGGCTGCTTCTTGTTTCAGAGTTAAATTAATTTAAAAGATTAGAATGCATGCAGCATGGTGTTTAATTTTTCTGGACGTTGTATATCTAAAAACCTAAATGCTGCATGCTGGTTACAATTTATTTTAAATATTCCTACTTGTGAAATTTTATTATATATATGCAGAATTTTATCATCCGTCGACAAAACTAAAATTGTGATCATGCGAAACTTCAGAGATCTATATTGCATTGATTATCTGGAAATTAACTTTACCAATATTAATATAAATGCATGGGTATTAATTATTAAATTATTGGATTTTCATGATCAGGTATAATTAATTTTGTTTATAATTAATATATTTTCATGGCCTACTTATATACGTGTTTGATCTTCCATTCAAAGCCCTACAAGTACAAGTACCCAGTACTTATTAATATACCAATTTCTAACGTCATTATTGTTTCGGGCAAAAAGCTTTATAAATGTAATCAGCAAATTAGATTTTCATGATGATGGTAATGATCGATCGATGGATTCTTGGAATTAATTAGTAATTGGAGGGAGATGCTTTAAAATATAAACCTGATTAAATCAGGGTAGATACGTCAATATATAAACACCTTACAAATAAATATTAATTAAAATTAAAAAGAGTAGAACATAAAACTTGTACGCCTTAAAATTATATTTAATGTTACTCTAAAATAAAACCCGACGGAGTAACCGAGTCAATATGCAGTTTTTAATTATTTATAGGAAGGATTACTTTGGGTAATTAAGCAAAAGTGTGCATATTTCCCTTTCAAGTAAGGCATGAGCGAATTAAAAAAAGTGATCTCTAATATTAATGCTAGTAATTAATTATTAGTGGAAGGGTTAGCTAGGGCTGTTTCTGGTGTGATCTCCTGATGTCATAGAAGGCGCTGTATCTACAAGTACTGTAAAAACCAAGCCAAATGTACAAAATCTGGAAAAATTATATTTTAAACTTTATTTTCAATTTTAAGAAATAAAGGCAGAATAATTTATGGGGGGATACGCATTTGAGACAAGTTGCCAGCATTGCAAACCTGATCAGGTCAGTATGGAGTATATATATAAATATGTTTGTGTATATATATAGATACACACACACGAATGTAAGCATGTCGTATTAATGAGCTTTTAATCAGTAATGTAATATTCACAAGCAATATTATCCTTAATTTTGTTATTTTTCTAAATCAAACCGAGTTGCCCGAGTAACCTGACCCAACATATGCCCAGTTATTAAATGCTCGGTTCACCAACCCGATAAATTATGGGTTTGGATTTCAAGCCTTAAACTAACTGAAGTATTAATTCTTTCTGACCTTAAGACAGCAGGTCTTTTCAAACCCTAGCCTCCAAGACTCCAAACGACCATTTCCTCATCTTTTTCAATCTCAATTCTCCCGAGTCCGTAGTCATGGACTGGTGGGTCTCGAAATCTCGTGGTGGCACGAAGCTAAAGAAAAGCATGGCAATGTCAATGGCAAGGAGGATGCACAGGAGGTGCTGCTCGTGAAGAATGTAGACAAAGAACGTATTCGTGGGCACAAAATCTGGGGATGGGATGGCAGTAGTTACCTCCCTCAAATCAGTCTTGAGCCCCTTTCCTCCACCATTTGTCAATGGGTGTATTCGTTGGCACAAAATCTGGGGGCTTGTAGTGGCCGATAGTTCGCACGTACCTTTGACAAGGTCTTCATAGATCTGGCCACCTCGAGTGAAGGCTGTCATCATCTGCAGGATCCCAAGAGGAAGATCCAAGATTATCCCTCTTGTCAACCTGCTAGAAGTGGAAAACCTTCCCATACGTCTTGGCAAGCTTCTCCATGTCTTGCCTCTCTATCAGACCCAGAATCCCGGCATGAACAGCAATCCACTCGTTACCTCGTCCTCATGGGAATGCCATAGGCCCTTCTCATTGTCCAGTAGCGTCAAGAGCAAGGGCACTGGCGCATGTCGTCATAAAAGAAAAAAGAAAAAAGGAAAAATGAATGTTAGAAAATCTGTCGTAAAGGAGGGAAGGAAAAGGAAAGAAATGCAGCGTGTGGGTCAGAAAGTTTTTGTCCTGACCCGAATGTTGTGGGTCGGGTCATACCAGATTCGACCTGGTTGTCGGGTTGGGTCAGTCCCAAATCTATTTTCGGTAGATCAAGTTGCAAGCCTAATTTTATGTATTTTTTCATTAAACGATTGACCTAAAAAATTATAAAAATGCGCCGTAAAATTATTAATTTTGACGACATAAATATATATAATAAAGGATGAAAGTATATTGCATTATTCGGTTGTTTTTCTTAATTTTTTGTAAGTTGAGAAAAAAAATAAAGGATGAGGTGTCGACTAGCCTACCTAGCTTGAAAAGTTTACTCATCTTAATTAGCCAATTGTTTATTAGGACAATCTTGGATTTAAAGACATAGATTCATGAAATAAAAGGCTGCTGAAAGCCTTTACTTCTGCATGCTCATTGACTCAAAGATTAGTACTATTGATTAATTACTTTTATTTTTGAAAAAAAATAAAAATATTAGATAAAAATTTAAAATGTACAATTCTTGTACAAAATAAATCTATTAGAAAAAATTAAGTTTTTCACATTTTTTTTCATGATAGGTCCACCTTTGTATAAAGGCATGCATCAAGACCTGTATATTTAAAACTTATATATACCATTAGTCTTTTAAAAAAATATTTTAATATGATGTAGAATAATTAACCATATAGACGAAAAGAAAGTAACGTGAAACAAGCATACTTGTTAAAATATAACATAAATAATTAAATCTAAATAAAATTCAGAAATAAAGAAAATAAAAGCATCTCCAGCATAACATGACGAATGACAATGCCTAGCTCATATATCCTTGTTAAGTTATATAACAAAGACAATTAAATCTATCTTTTAGAAGTAACTTATTCCATTACAAGATTTTCTATGGCCATTAATAAGAATACATGACACAATCAAATAAAGCCACGTATCATTTTTTTAAAAAACAATTAACTTGCTGATTTTAAGACAAAAATATATATTTTATTCATTTCTATTTTTAATAAAATAAAATAATTTAAAAAAAAAAAAAAAACCATTTCAGTGGCCACCACCCAAGTGTCCCAAATCGGGCCACCCTCGTGACTATCCAAAATCAGTGTGACACCCTGTATTTTAGTGTAATTTAATTTAAATATTAGTTCTCTTGTTTTAAATTTAGCATGTTTCTGTTAGTTTATTTTTATGATTTTTAAGTTGTGAAATTTATTTTGATGTATTTTCTTAATATTAATTATTGTTTTGTATTTAAATTGCTCTTTAATTTAAATTATTTTATTTTTAGGTTTTAAAATTATTGTGTTGTGAGCTTTTTATTATTACTTTATATTAGCTAGTCAATGCGTTTAAATTACTTTTATTCAACTTACTATTTTGAAATTCTTTTCATTAGATCAATTTTGTGACCCAAGTTGTAATGATTGAACCTCATTTATTTCCCTCAGTTTTTCTTTTTCCCTTTTTTTTTTCCTCATTTTTTTCTCCTTTCCTTCCTCTGCTTCCCTCCTTCCATGCGTGAGCCACCCCCTCCCTCTCCCCGTCCATTTTTCATTAGCCCTCTAGTGCGCCGTCATGGGCTAGCATGGCCAACACCACCCCTCCAATTTTCTTTCCCTCCGGCCAGTGACCTCACCCATCCATTTTTAGTCTAGCCCGTGCTGTCGTTAGCCTTCACGCACGGCTACAAGCCGCAGGCCATTTTTATTCCAACATCACCATCGCACCGCCGTTGACCACCAGCTTTTCACCACATCACCGACAACCCTCCAACCATCCAACCTCAGTCCTGATCCGCCACTATTGAAGCCCCTTCATCTCATTTTCCTATTTGGGTATTTTAGCCTTCAACCGCCACCCATGCCGCCACCCACGGCTAGCCGCCACCCACAGCTAACCACCACTACCAATAGCTTCACCAACATCTCTAAGCCTTTCTCTAGCCATCCCAACTCTTCATTTATCCAAATTTCACTGTTACATTGTTATGCCGCTACCTTTTGCACCTCCTTGATACTCTAAAAATTATATTTTAGCATTGTAAGTAACTTTTCAAATAACTTTTTGAGATTTAAATATATTTTTGCGCTAACTCATATTTACTGTGATTTTGTTGGTTGTGCTGAATTGAATCAGAGGAGTTTGGGGGGGTTAGATTGAAGGATGAAGTTGTTTGTGTGATTGGATTATGCTAGGATTTGGTGGTTGTTGAATATTTGTGTCATGTCATATACATTGCATAATTGCACGCATGTTCATGTTTGTAAATAAAAACTAAGTTTTTGCATAATTGCATGCATGTTCATGTGTATATTTGAAAACTGGATTTTCACGTGAGAAATTATTTTTGGGTGCATGTGTATCATGACCTTAAGCCGAGATGGGGCATTATTTTGGTGGAGCTCCTCTAGTCATTCGAGAGCATAATATACTAAGTGACGTCCCCTCTATTGTCGTTGGGCGACAACGAGATTGGATTGGATAGTAACGCTCTCGTGCCGACTCCATGGCCCCTCTGCTGGTGGGGGTTAGAGGATGCTTGGCCACAAATACACTGGGCACAGAACTGGTCATCACTCGTTACGAAATTACACGCACGGTCGTTACCCATGGTGTGACGAAATGAACAAAGGTATGCGGATGGTCCCTAGGGGAGATCATGGTACATACAGTAAAAATGGATAATGAGCCATTTTCTACGAAAATGGCAGTTTCGATAAATGGATATATGAGAACCATTTTTTAGGAAAATTGTGAATTTTATACTGGGTCATTTTTTTAGAAAATGGCGGAGGTTATTTTAATGGACTTGATTTTTAAATCAAATCGGATTTTGCATGTGTTAGAAAATAATCATTTTCGAGGAAAATGATGTTTTGGGTATTATGCATATTTCATCATATGCACACATATTTGTTGGTTGCATTAATGCATTTTTATCTCTTGGACTATTTGGATTGTTACTTGTTGAGATTCACAATCTAACGGTATTCGATACCCTGGGATCACTTTCTCGTTACCGGGATTTATTTTCCAGTTTTGGTTATTGTATTTTAGTTTTATTATGTTTTTATTAGATAACTGTATTACTTTTTGAAACACTTGTATTTAAGTGAATCTGTATTTAAAATTCTGATACTTAGTTGATTGACTATAATTTATCCACTGCATGTTTTGTCTTACACATGTTGCATGTGCATACACGTTGGGGTGTGTGACCAGTGTTGTCATCATCTCGATGCCTCGATTCCCACATGTCCATACATGGGAGTTGGGGGCGTCACAATCTATCCACCATGGAGGTGGCTCGAATGGGGCCTCTCAATTGATGACCAAAATCCAACCACTCATGGTTTTTGTTTTCTATTTATGTTTTAGTTTTTTAAGTTTTCTAAAATTACAAAAAATATTTTTATTAGAAAATGATTTCTTATTTTTAACTTAATTTGAAGAAAAAATAAATTTACATGTTGCATCCTTTGACGGGGCAGGTGTCATCTATTAACGGTCCTACAGAATTATAGCTAAAATCCTCTCAAAAAAATAGAATTATTGCTAAAATCTTCCAACTACATGGGAGTTTTTGCAGAAGAAATGCACAGAACTCCAAATCCAAATCGGACATAGTATAGGGGTGCCCCATCTAGATTTCCTATAGATAATTAACTCTACAAGTAGTAGTTTAAAATGGTACATGTCAACTCATCACTTACCTATAAAGCATAGAAAATTGTAAATTTATATTATATATTGATAATGCTCTATCTATATATTTTATAGACCTATTTTTCCATCGAAACCAAAAAATAAAAAATAAAACATCAATAAAGAAAATAAAACTTGGTATAGAGGAAGGTTCCTTTAAAATCTTTTGTAGTGGTTTACTTGCGATCAAGCATCTGATATTTCATGAAAGCTTACTTAGCCACATTACAATAGAGTCTCTATGTTTCAATGACACATGATGAGAAAACATTCAAAACAATATTGGGGCCCTTTCCTTCTCTGGACAATAAGGCGGTGGTCTTTTCCTTCTCTAAAGGGTAAGGTTAAGGTCTTTGCTTTCAGCAAAGGTTTGCCTCTTAGACTCGTGTCTAAAGAGGTGATTATTGTTTCCTAGGATTGGGGGATGAAGGAAGAGTTATCTCAGTTGTGGGAAGGCCTAAAACTTGCAGAAGAAGAGAGAGTGGAGATTTCCTTACCAAAAGAAGTTGTTAAAACTTCCATTTCAATGGGAAAGCAATGGCTTCTAGCACTCATTATTATGGACTAAAGTGTAAATAAAGAAGCCTTTCGGTCTACCATGTCAAAAATAGATAACCTCAATGAAGTGGGGGAAAATCCTTTTCTGATGGAATTTCAAAGAGAGGCTGATAAAAAAAGAGTACTACTTGGTAAAAGTTTGTATCTAGGAGTTTCAAAGTACTACACTTCTTAATGATATAAACATATCACTGAACCTTTTTGGGTCCAACTCCACATTATGTCATTGGCTGATATGACAAGAAAATGGGGAGAAATGATAGGTTTTGCAATAGGTGAAGTGATAACAATAGATGTTGATAGGGAAGGAATTAGATGGGGGGAATTCTTAAGGATCAAAGTCAATATTGACATTAAAAAACCATGAGCAAGAGGAAGACTGTTAAACTTTAGAGGGAAACAACTATGCATTGATTTTAAGTGTGAAAGGTTGTCAATTTTCTATTTTCATTGTGGTGCCCTTAAGCATAAGGAGAGACCATGTATAAAAGAAAAAAAATAAGGAACCATCCAACTGAGGCAGGTAGGTTTCAGTATGACTAGCGATTGAGAGCATTCGAGTGTTTATATAGACAAAAAATATGGGGGTACTAAGGACCAAACCAAGACAAAAACTCTTTGGAATGGTAGTTTAGACAAGGGTGAAAGTAGCAAACCTACATATGAAAATGATGGTCATTCACTAAAGTTGACAGTGCATTCAAAGGCCTCTCAATTGGAAGTAATTGTTGTAGATTTTGAAGATTACCTCGAGAAGCATTAGGATGTTAATAATTTAAATGTATAGCAGGGACCTTATCTAATTTATGATCCTATTAATTGTCCAATTGGTAATGATCCTGATTTGGTTAGCCAACCTGACTTAGCTAATACAGTAAAGGGCAGTCAAAAGAAATGAAGGATAAGGAGGCCTCTGATTGCATGAAGCTTGGAATGCCTAAAGACTATATTTGTTCTAGCCTTGTTGAATGTCTTAGCTTGTGCACTGCTAGTAAGTATTTTTTAAAACTCTAGTATGGATTTTAATTTTACTACTGCCAAATTTACAAAGAAAATTGGTTGGAAGAGGAAAGCAAGAGGAGTTCACCTATTAGAAAAAACATCTTTGATTTGTATGGATCCTAATAGTTGTGATAAAGTGAAGAAGAGAGGGAAGGATGATTGTGTAGCTGCTTTTTTGGACAATTCTCCTAAAAAGTCCAAAACCAAGCTCAATCTTGAAAGGAGCATAGCTTAGGATGAAAGGGTGGAGGCTGTTAGAGAGCCCCATGAGCAGCAATGATCTGCTTAAGCTAGAACTGTTGAAGGAATAGGAACCCTTAAAAAATTAGAGAACTTCATCACTTAGTCAAGACAAAGTGCCTCAACATAGTTTTTCTTATAAAATACACGTATGAAGGAAAGAGTGGAAAAAATTAGAAATCAGATTGGACCAATTAGTTTTTATCAAAGTGTGGCAGATAGTAGAGGATGGAATGATGGCTTAACAATAGTTTGGAAGTCCACAATGAAGGTAGAATTGGACACTTCCTCCAAGAGGCATATCTTTATTAAAGTCATTGAAAATGAAAGAGGGGAGGAATGGATAATGACTTCTTTCTATGGCAACCCAATTAATACTAAAAGAACAAAAAAGTGGCATTTGCTTAGAGAGTTAAAACCCTCGAATAATAGGGTATTGTTGTGCATGGGGGGACTTTTAATAAGATTCTTTAACGACATGAGAAATATGGTAGAGTTGTCAGACCTTATTCTCAAATGAAATCATGTAGAGAAGCCATTGAGGATTGTGAGTTAAGTGACTTGGGTTACAAAGGGGATAGATTTACTTGGAGTAATAATAAAGGGGGGAATGATTTACAAAAGAAAGACTTGATATATCATTGGGAAATTCTAAGTGGCTCATCTCTTTTTTGAAATGATTGTGAGTACTCTAGAAATTTATATATCAAATCATAATCCAATTCTTATCTCAATGAGTAATGGGATGGAATCTGCCAGTAGGAATAGAAAACTTTTCAAATATGAAGCAAGTTGCGGTAGGAGAGGGGGAATGAAGTGATTTAATCAAAGTAACTTGGGCTTGCTATCAAAGGACAAATAATTCTTTGAGAGTAGCTATAGAAGGTCGAAATAGATTTAAAACTAGATTGATTAAATGGAGCAATAAATTACAAAGAAATCAAAAGGGGGTTACTGAGGCTAAATTAGCTCAACTGAAATTTCTCCAAAAATCTATCATTGGATTCCACACTAAGAAAGTAAAACATTTATAGAAAGAAGTGACTCTTCTACTTGAAATAGATGATTTGAAATGAAAATGAAGAGCTAAACAAAGATGGCTAAAGGAGGGGACAGAAACACAAAATCATTTCTTAAATTTGATTCTCAGAGAAGAGAAACAAACACTATTAGTAGCATCACTGACGAGAATGGCAACAAAATTACCTCTTCTTAGGAGATTAGTAAACTTTTCTAGAATCTTTACAACGAATTGTTCATGACATTTGAGCCGAAAGGAATCGCAAAATGCTTACAATCTATGCAATCGTAAGTGACTAAGGAAGTAATGATATGTTGGTTCAAGATTTCTCTGCTAGAGAGGTTGAAGAAGTTGTTTTCAAAATGAATCTTTTACATTCTCTTGGTTCTATGGTTTTCTAGCAAGGTTTTTCCAAGAGCATTGAAAAATAGTTGGCCAAGATATTTGTGATGCAGTACTAGCACCCTAAACTCTAATGGATAGACATATGACATCAATGAGACCTATATAGTTCTGATTCCAAAGGCCAAAAACTCTACAAAACTTTTTGGGTTTAGACCAATAAATCTTTGCAATGTAATTTACAAGATCTTTGCAAAAGTGCTGGCCACTAGATTGAAAACTATACTACCAGAGATCATTTCCCCACCCAAAGTGCCTTTGTCCCAGGAAGGTTAATATCTAATAATATGATTGTTTCCTATAAAGCTATGCATACAATCAAAGTAGAATGAAAGGGAAAACTAGATACATGGCCCTAACATTAGACACGAGTAAAGCATATGATAAGATCAAATGAAACTTTCTTACAGTTGTTATGAAAATGATGGGTTTTGTGAGTAAATGGATTGGGCTCATTATGAGGTGTCTCCACCACTTCTTATACACTATTACTAAAGGGAGCTTCATAAAGAGCTTTCAAACCTTCAAGGGGCATTAGGCAAGGTGATCTTCTATCACCCTCCCTGTTTATCTTATGTTCAGAAGCTCTTAGCACATTACTCAATAGAGTTGAAGAAATTGATCTAATTAATGGCATTCACATGGCAAGAGGACTGTGATGCCCCTAGTTTTGCTTGGGATCGGACGGACATATGAAGTATCGAGACTAAAGCAACTAAAGCAACTATTAGGCTAATCCATTGAGTAGTTTGTGCAACTTGGTCAAAGATTCCATAATACTAATAATAAATTGAGCAACTCAGTCAATGAGCTTCGCGTCGTGCCATCGCCTTCTAATCGACCATCTCCAGTCGATTAACTTGTAGTGCACCTCCTGATCCGAACACATGGTCTGCCATTCTAAGGGAGAATAGTAGTTGAGACTACGATGGTGAGATTTGTTTACAAATCTTAGCAAGTTAACAGATAACTTAACATACAGGTCAAAGATGCATGTATGGAAGTAAAATCATGAATGCATACATAATCATAAATATGCTTGACATAACTTGACATTTCTCATGGCATAAACTGACATGTCTTGAACTTGAGCATGGACTTAAACATGAACATGAACATAAACTGAACTTGAATTGAAATAGAACATGAACTTGAAACATAGCATGGACATAAACTAACTTGGGCATGTACTTGATGCGAAATAATATGAACTTGAAATATTTTGAACGTGAACTTGAAACATACATGACTGAACATAGCATGGACATAAAGATGACATGAACTTGATCTAAATAACATGAACTTGAAAATATAGCATAAATGTGAACTAAATTGGATATGAAATTAACGTTAAATAACATGAACTGAACTTGAAACATGACATGAACTTGAAATGTATTTTTGTCTCATGGAGTTACCACAATGTTCTTGTCACATGGAGTTACTACGATAGCATAGTCTTGTCTCATGGGGTTACCCCATATAGTAATATTATCTCATGGGGTTACCACGATTTAATAATAACAATGAATTGAACAATAACTTAACTACACGTGGACTTTTTTTATTATTATTATTATGGAAAAGTCAGGGCCCCATGTACAAGAGGAGCCCCTACCTCAATATTATTAAAAAACTCTCACTTGTGGCGGAGGAATACCTTTATTACAAAAAGACCACAAACAAAAAATCATTTCTCTCTAATAAAAACCATCCACATCCGATCAATGCAAATCAATCCTCTAAGCCGAGTATACTGAAAATTCATCCCAACAAAATCTATATGTTCCCCCATAGTCCCCTTCTTAGCTAAAAAATCTGCTACCATATTAGCTTCACGAAAAGCATGACTAAAACGTCCATTAATCTCTATAGAAATATCCTTTTATCTCTTCCCAAAAATCCCACAGAAACCAAAGTCGACAAATTCCGGAGGCCAGCCAACTCATGATAACCTTAGAATCTGATTCTACTAAAACATTGTGCAGTCTCAAATTTTTAAAAATCCTAAAACCATCTAATAAAGCACGGCATTCAGCAACCGTATTTGTAGCAACCCCGTAATGATGCGCAAAACCAGCAATACATTTACCATTACAATCTCGAATAATGCCCCCACCCCCTGCCTCTCCTGGATTTACACGAGCCCCACCATCAACATTCAATTTCACCATTCCCCTCCTCGGCAACTCCCATTTAACAAAGGTCACTTGTTTTTTTTTAATAGGAACAATCGGCACATTTAGCCCTTCCATAACTAAAGAATCATTTCTCTTCATAATCTAGAAATTCTTCAAGTTGCTAGAAATATTATTAATCATAATTCTCACTTGACCAAACTTGAAAAATACTACTTTGGAGACATACTCTAAATTTGAGACATGACGTGATACGAAATGAAATGACAGATAGACTAATATGACGTAACATGACATGTACACGATATGCATGACTTACCATAACATGAAACAGACAAACCATACATAACTTGGCATAACATGTATCAGAAAAACATTACGTGACATGACATAATATGTAATAGACAATATTTTATAACATAGCATATCATGTAACAATGAATATTACGTGACATGGCATATATGTAACATGCAAAAACGTAGCATGTCATACTTTTAACAGATAGTAATGCATGACACAATAGATTATTTAACAGATTAGTATATCATAATAGAATATAATATGTTTAATAGTTAAACATGTAGTGACATGGCATGGCATGACATATATGATACAATACAAATCTTTCCTCTAACATATTCATAACATATTCCTAAGAACTAAAATTTTTTGAATCATCACACAAAAGTCACCAAAAATTTCAAAACATGACTTGAAGTATTTGGCTCCACACTTAATCTAACAACATAATTTTTCTCTTAACTAACTTTGATCAAACACTTGATCCATGGCATAAAATAATGAGATCTTCAGACCAAAAAATATCACATGGTTTAACAATGTATCTTAAAGCAAGTTCAAGCATTAAACTTAAAATCACTTGACTAAAAATAAACCAAAATATGGATCTAGCCGAAAACATTAAAAATTTTGGCCTAACTGAGTATTCTCTTACATAAAAAAATAATATCTTTGAAAATAACATAAAAAATCTTTAAAATAACATCCTAACATCTATATAAGTGGCTTAGTATCAATTAAATAAATATATCAAAGCAATTGGAGTAAGATTAATTTACAAAAGATCCAAACTTTCTTAAAACATAAACTGTTTTTCCTCTTCCAATTTTTAAGTTTCTATATCTATGAAAATATTCTATCAAAAGCTTTAATCATGCAAGAAATCATCAACCAACATTCATATACACATGTTGAAAACACTCCATAAAAATATCGGATCAAAATTTATCCATTAACTTGATCAAAAATTCTAAAATATAACACAATCTCCAGATTATCGCCCAAATTGATGTTTCCGTTGTTAAAATAACTTTTGATCAATCAAATGACCATGAAATAAAACAAAAAATAAACTCATAGAAGCTAGACTCATATACGAACAACTTTTATGAAGACATTATTGTGAGAAAATACTTACAATGGGTCAAAACACATCTCAAAAAATATTTACAAGAGTTAAAAATCGTCATGAAATACGTCCCAGAAAGATGCCCAAGAGACCTCCTAAATGTTTCTCTTTAAGAATGGGGATGAGAAATGATGAAGTCAAATGAAAGGGTGCCTTGCACGTCTACTAGACTTCTAGAGGGTGAGGTATGGGCTTGAATGACCCTTTGATGGGTGATGCCTGTGTCACAAAAAGTGAAGAATAGTGAGGGGAAATGGCTGCTACTGTTGCCTTATAGAAGGAGGGTGATGAGGTAGATTTTTCTCTCACATCAAGGGGCTATTTGGGGATGCCAAGGGCAGAGGCTGGTCTACCATGAGTAGGGGGAAACTTCCTTAAGAAGTTTTGCCAATGTGGCCAAAATTCGTGGGACTTAACCAAATCTATTTTAGTTAGGGTTTGAGATGCTATCAAGTCCAAATCTATTTTTTCTTGGTTCAATCAAATTTTCAAGGTTTAAAAGGTTGGATAATGATGTCATAACATGAATTTGAGGAAGTAATAGCATGTGAAAGTGATTTAAACAAGTGATTAAATACAATGCTAGAAATCAGATCAATTAAGGTTTGGAGATCAACTTTAGGGTTTTGGGGAAACCATTTAGGGTTTCAGTTTCTTCCAAACTTTTTATGATTTCAATTGGATTTCAGTCATTTAGGATTTTCTTAAGGTTGAAACCCTATTTAGTTTGGCACAATTTGGTTGGTTGAATGGAATATGATTTTGCTTAGGTAGCATGATCTCAAACCTTGATTCCTTTATAATCCATCTCATGGTTCCTCTTGGTACCAAGTGTCGAATACTATTCACCAAGTATAGTTAAGATATTTCCAAGTATACAAATTCTCTAATCTAATTTTGACATTTCATACTGTGATTTTGAAAATACTATACTTGATATTACTATTGAGGTTACTAATTCACTCTGAAAAAATGAATAATAAATTTTACACTGTAAAATCTTAAATATTCATACAAACCTAATTGTTCAATTCGTTTATCAAAATTCAACCTCGAAGTGCCTTGAAATAAACAAAACACGTTTTCAAACAGGCATTTCGTCCAAAAACTAAAAATGGGTTTATTGTTCCATAAAATTCTAAATACTCCATTGAGTCTAATAATGTAGACCATATTTCATTTTGATAATTCTAACTACCTAAAATAAATAAATTCACGTTTCTAGCACCATAGTAAGTGGTAACACTAACTATGTTGACACACTAAAGCCAACGCGATTGGTTGCTTCCTGAAAACTTACAGCGTTTTCATGAGATTCCTAAAACCTATAAAAATTTCATTATTGAATTTCTAATGGGTTGTTACAAGAGCAGCCTGAGCAATCACTTGGTTTTTTTAGATAACAGTTTGTTAATTTGCCATGCAAGTTCTTTGGAATGGAGTAGATTACTCAGTCTCCTAGAAGTTTATTAATAGGCATCTTATCACAGAATGAATAAAGATAAAACATCTATCTTCTTCAGTAGTAATACCAAGAAAGCAACAAAAGACATTATCACTAGCACTGTAGGCATTCAATCCATTAGTTCCTATAAAAAGTACCTTGGCTTCCTAGCTTTGGTAGGTAGGCCTCAGTCTAAATCTTTCAAAGGTATTTTGGATATGGTGACGAGTAGATTTAGCAACTGGAAGTTGAAGTTTTTCTCTCAAATTGGGAAAGAGATACTGATCAAAGTAGTAATATAGGCCATCCATACCTAAAGTATGGGAGTTTTTAAACTTCCCAAGGCCCAACTGCAAGAGATTAACAAGCGTTTACAAGGTTATTGGTAGGGCCCGGAGAGACGAATTCATTAGACTAAATGGGACCAAATGGGGAAGCCAAAGTCAATAGGTGGGTTGAGATTTCAAGATTTTGAAAATTTTAATATTGCAATGCTAGCCTGGTAAGGTAGGATATTTTTACAGGCTCCAGAATCTCTTGCTACTTGAGTTCTCAAACTCAAATATTTCCCTAAAATTGATTTCTTCAAGCAAAGATGGGCAATAGTTCATCTTTTGTTTAGATGAGCATCTTATTAGCAAGATCCTTACTTGAGGAAGGAATCATTTGGAGAATTGGCATTAGAGAATTTGTAAGAATTTGGTCAGACAGATGGTTTCCTCAACCAAGTTCATTCAGACCTCAAAGTGCAATAAAAATTCTGAATGCAAATGCTAAAGTAGCTAGGGCTGTAAGACTATTGGTCCGGACCGAAAAAATCGACTAGATCGAATGGTTCGATTCAAACTAGACCGATACACTTATTAGTCGGGATGTGGTTTTTTTAGACTAGACTAAACCGAGACCAACCGAATGTATATATATATATATATAGAAAATATTTATTTATCATCTCAATTCTCATCATCCCATAATGTGGCACTAGATGATTGGAGACTATTTATTGTATTTCACTTGTGAACCGTCATCTAATGCCACATCATGGAATAATGAGAATTGAGATAATGAGTAGCATTACTCGTGTATATATATATGTATTTAAGTATTTTTCTTATATATAATATATTATTTTATATAGTAGGTGTATAAGTTAATTATGTAACTTTCTTCAAACGGATCACTATTGAGCATATATACAATAAAATTAATTACTATGCATTAATGATATACAAAATGTTAAAGAGATCATTTAATTTTAATTTTACTAATTTAATTAATTTTTTGTATTAATTTTTCTGTCAAAAAGAAAAAAGAGGAATAAAATGTTCATAGACCAAATGAACCGACCAAGCTAATAGCTAATGGTCCAGTTTGGCAAAAATGATGGACTAAAATTTTCAGTCCATGACCCCTTTTTCCCCTCAGACCGGACTAGACCATACCCGATTAAACCCCTAAAAGTTGTTGAACTTATTGATACAAACAAAAAGAGTTGGAACCTCATGTTGGTCCAAGAAGTTTTCTCAAATGCTGAAATAAAGATTATTTGTCAAATCCCCATAAGTCTAAGCAACATGTGAGACCAAATAATGTGGAGGTGCACAAACAATGGATTCTTTATAATTAGGAATGCATATCATATTCAAGGTGAAGTTCGAGGTAGCTCACAAGGCCAAAATTCTCAAAGCAATACAAAAAGTGAAAGATTGACTAAAATATGGAAACTGACAATTCCAAATGCAGGGAAGGTTTTATTATGGGGAGCTTGCCTATATTTGTTGCCTACTCAGCTAAATTTATTCAAAAAGACAATAGTGGAAGATCCATACTGCACATTCTGTCTATAGGAGAACCATTAACTATTGAGCATGCATTATGAGAATGTGTTGCTACTAGCGATTTGTAGGGGCAATGTTCTAAAAAGATTCAAAAGAGTAAAGTTTGAAACAACAACCTGAAGGAAACTATGAATGAATTGTTTGAGAAGTTGAACAAGGAGGAGATGGAAGAAACGACAATAGTGTGTTGGAAAGTCTGGAAGAGAATAAATGTTTTTGCTTACAAGGAAGTTCTTAACCACCCAAGTTCTCTAGTGGAACAAGCACAGTAGCAATTGTAAGACATTAGAGACTCACAATGTAAGGTTACTAGTCAGACGGTAATTGCTAATAGTCATTTAAGTGGATGGAAAGCTCTCCCAAGGGATTTTTTTTTTTTTTTTTTTTCTAAATCAATTGGGATGCTATAGTAGATAGGGTGAATTGCAGGGTTGGAATTGGGATTTTAGCTCGTGATTGGGAGGACAATGTTATGGCAACAATGAAAAAGAAAAATATTTGTTACCAAATCCTCTATTAGCTAAGACCTATGAAGACCTCCAAGTAACAATCTTTGACATTGATTTGGGATTGAGGAGAATAGTTCTAGAAGGAGATGTGAGTAAAATGGTAAGGGCTATTCAAGGATTGGTAGATTTGAATAGCAAGGAATGTTCATATATCATATCAAGTATAAGTTGCAAAATTACGCTGAATGGTCAGTTAGATATTTCAATGGGAAATCAAATGTAATTGCTCACACTTTGGAAAAAAATGCTTTAAGCTTAATTTGGATACAGAAACAGTTTCATCTCATCTCATCTCATTATTATAATTTTTTCAATTCTTATATAAAATATAATAAATAATTCAATTTTTTTAAAATTTAAAATAATAATAATATTAAAAAATAATATTATAACAATATTTTATTCAACTTTCAAATTTTATCTAAAATTATTTTACCTCATCTCACTATCCAAATTACACCTTAGATAATCCTAATTTTATTGTTGACATGGAAGAAACTTTACAGTGTATTCAATCTCTTCTAAAGGATTTTATCAATGAAAGTTGATTTCTTTTTATAAATGACACATTCCTTCCAATTTTTAACTTTGCCACTTTTGCTGACCCATATAATGTCCATAAGCAATTTCCACTTTAAACTAACTCACTGAGTTAACAACTGAAAATTAGATAAACTTTTCCCAGACAATAATTGTTTAAGTACATATTCTTATTATTTTTTTAAAATGAAAAATAAATGATATTTTGGCTAAAAATTCTAGAAAAATAATTTAGAAAAGAATTTCAAAGTATACTTACATATTCATATAATTTATATTAAATTTTAAAATTATTTTTATAAGAAAATAAATTTAACATATCATATAAATACATTCAAATTTATAAATTCGTTTTTATTAAATTTCTTTGTAGATTTAACATTTCATGACAACATTTTTAATGCTATAAGCCTAAGACGTGTCCGGTCAAAAAGATATTTATTTAAAAATATTAAATAATAAGAAATTATTAAGGTTCGATTTGGCCATTAAGTTTTTTTATTTTAAACACAAAGTTCTCATTTCATCATTATAACTTTTTTAAATTTTCATACAAAATATAATAAATAATTCAACTTTTTCTTAACTTTTTTAAATTTTAAAATAATAAAATATAATATTTTAATATTTCATCTTAAAATTCAAAATTCTCATATAAAAAATCTGCTTAGCAAAACCTAAGATCTATGCAGGTAAGTTGACCATTATTATTTTATTAAAAAAATAATTGGGCCATCGAGAATGGTGCCTTTATTGACAGATATTTTTGTAAGTTATTAATTAAGAAAGAATTTTATAAGTTTGTTATTTTTTTAAATATTTAAAAGGATTTAAAAAGTATTAAAACAAAGTACAATTTATATTATCGGCACAGCGGTGACCCTAGCATTAATATTGTCCTTTTTTTCAACCTAATAATTGTATGTGCATTTAAATTAAATTAATATTAGATTCTTATCAGGTAAAAAGTTTGTTTATTGTATTTTTCATGGATGTGTTAATTTCATGGGTACATTCGACAGAAGTTTGTTTATTTAGTATATCCTTAGTGCAAATTGTACTTTTTTTTACTTTTTATTTCAAATATTTTTTAAATATATTTAAACATTTAAAAAAAACTAATATATTAATAGTCACTTTCTTAACTATTAAATAAAAAAATCATTAAAAACTTTAATAAAATCTATACATAAGCAGTTAAATTGAAGAGACAAACTCAAGAGGAATAGTATCATTTTCCTAATTTCATTCACAAAAACTATATATAGAAAAAAAAAATTGTCAAATAATAAACAACGTTATAGCATAGGGTGGAAATAAATAAATAAAATGACATTTATAGTTATAGGGTGCAGAAGTTTTGCACATTCGTTTTGAAAAAAATGGATAAATTTTAAACTCACATGAAAAATTATTTTTTTAACGTTTTTTCAAAATGAGTACATAAAATTTACACACTTTAAGACTGTATCTATCATTACTCAGAAATAAAAATGTTGTTTAATTAAAAACATTGTTTTAGGTTTATATTAACATAAATATATACATATTATATATATATATATATGGTTATTGTATGCATTTGCTTCGATTTTATGGGTCCGTTAATTAAAAAATACTTGAATCTAGGTATATACTTGTAAACTTCAAATTTTTTAATTTTTGAAGGCTGACTGTTGTCTTGAAAATGTCGTTTCATTATGCACTTGTTTTAATTATTGTATTAGTTTTGAATATTGTTCTTTTGAGTTATTCTTGACATTAATAACTCTTATTCATTCAACAAATCTTAAGTTCAATCGGTAAAATTGATTTATTTAACAATCAAAATTTAAAATTTATATTATAGATCTTATTTAAGATTATATTCAATCCTAAAATATTATATTTCTATATTCGTCTCTAGTTGCAAGGAAAATGCAATATAGGCATCACCTTGGCCATGCCGGTTCAGGATATACATGGCTTATAAAATAATAAATAAATAAATAAAGACAAGAAAGTAAATATAAAATAATAAATAAAGACAAGAAAAGTCTGTTGAGGAAAACCCAAACCAAGCATCGCCTAGCTAGGTCGCACTATTTTCTGAAGTAGTTAACCATCCAAAGGAAAATAAAGAAAGCTCAATAAAAAAAATAAAAAGAAATGAAAAGTGAAAACATTCTGGAGGAAGTTCCCATGCATGACTTTCTGGCGAAGTTAATATTTTATATTTATTCAAATAATCACTAAGGGGAGCTGCAAGTCAAAGGGAAATAAATAGTTATTAATAATATATATATATTTATATGTTTATAATAGTTTATTATGTGTGTAATTAGCATGCCGTTTTAATTAATGAGCTAATAATCAGGGACAAATTTACAAGTAATATTATCCTTTAGCGAAATGATATTTTTATATTTAATTAAATTTTTATTCAAATAATTGATATAAAAAATATTACTAAGATGGGCTATAAAATTGAGTGTGATGAGAAATAATAAATTTAAGATAAAAAGTAGCATTATTTATATATTTTATTTTCCGATTAGAGAGAATAAATGAATTTAAGTAAGCTAGCCTACCTTGGTTAGCAAGGAGGCAATCTAACTAGGGGAGGGCGGGGCCTGGCCCCACTACAGGGGTGTAAATTGGTCCAGTCTGCTCCAGGGGTAATGGACCAAAAATTGGTCCATCATTTTTCTTAGACTGATCTAGAATGAACATCCATAGGGACCGGTCCGGTACGGTCAGTTATTGGTTCGTTTTTTTTTTTTTTTTTTTTCTTCTTATTCTTTTATCAAATAAATTAATAAAAAAATTATTTAAATTACTAAATTAAAATTAAGTACATTATTAATATAGATTATGTAACTAAATAATTAAAAAAAATATTTTATGTTATCAATGATAATAAATTAGATAAAAATTACATTATTAACTTATATAATTATTATATAAAAATAATATATAAAATTATTAAAAATATTTTTTAAATAGATATAGGAGTTCGGTCTGATCTGGTCCAAACTTTATAGACTTTGGGACCAAACTGAATGGTTTCGGTCTACAATTTTTAAGATTGAGATTAACTGGACTAGAGTTTGATCCAATCCAGTCCTGTCCAAATGGATCTATCCAGTCAATTTTTTTGGTCTGGACTAACCGGCTTAGACCCCTACCTGCTACCCCACCTCGCCTCTATTTCCCTCTCATACAACTTCAACAGTTGTAAGTATCCCGAATCTTTGTTACTTTTTGGTCTCGTATTGGAATAAGTTCCACATAGAGCTTTCAAACCTTGAAGGGGCATTAGGCAGGGTGATCCTCTATCACCTTACTTGTTTATCTTATGTTTAGAAGCTCTTAGCATGTTACTCAATAGAGCTAAAGAAATTGGTCTAATTAATGGCATTTCTATGGCAAGAGGATAGCTATGAACAATCACTTGGTTTTTGTAGATAATAGTTTGTTAGTTTGCCATGCAAGTTTTTTGTAATAGAGCATATATCTCAGTCTCTTAGAAGTTTATGAACAAGCATCTAATCAAAGATTGAATAAAGATAAAACATCTATCTTCTTCAACAGTAATACCAAGAAAGCAACAAGAGACATTATCACTAGCATTGTAGGCATTCAATCCACTAGTTCCTATGAAAAGTACCTTGGCTTGCTAGCTTTGGTAGGAAGGTCTCAATCTAAATATTTCAAAGGTATTCTGGTTAGGGTGATAAGTAGATTAAGCAACTTGAAGTTGAAGTTTCTCTCTCAAACTAGAAAAGAGATACTGATCAAAATAGTAACACAGGCCATCTATACCTAAAGTATGGGAGTTTTTGAACTTCCCAAAGGCCTACTACAAGAGATTAACAAACGTTTACAAGATTATTGGTAGGGTCAAATAGGCTAGGAGAGAAGAATTCATTAGACTAAATGGGACCAAAAGGGGAAGCCATAGTCAATAGGTGGGTTGAGATTTCAAGATTTTCAAAATTTTAACCTTGCAATGCTGGCCAAGTAAGATTGGCAATTGTTACAGACTCCAGAATCTCTTGCTGCTCGAGTTCTCAAACTCAAATATTTCCTTAAAGCTGATTTTCTTCAAGCAAAGATGGATAGTAGTCCATCTTTTGTTTGGAAAAGCATCTTATTGCAAGATCCTTGCTTGAGGAAGGAATCATTTGGAGAATTGGTATTAGAGAATTTTTAAGAATTTGGTCAGATACATGGTTTCCTAAACCAAGTTCATTCAAACCTCAAAGTGTAATGAAAATTCTAAATACAGATGCTAAACTGGCTAGAGTTGTAAGACTATTGGTCTAGACCAAAAAAACCAACTGGATCAAATGGTTCGGTCTGAACCAGACCAGGCTGATACTCTTATTGGTCGGTGTCGGAGTGCAGTTGTTTTGGACCAGACCAGCTTGAGACCAACCGAATGTGTATATATTTAAGTATTTTTCTTATATATAATATCTTATTTTATATAGTAGTTGTATAAGTTAATTATGTAACTTTCTTCTAAGAGATCACCATTGACCATATATACAATGAAATTATTTAATATTCATTGACCATATATAAAATGTTATATAAATTGCTTAATTTTAATTTTACTAATTTAATTAATTTCCTATATTAATTTTTCTATCAAAAAAATAAAAAAGAGGAAAAAAATATTCATAGACCGAATGAACCAACCAAACCGATAGCTAATGATTTAGTCTGACAAAAATGATGGATCGAAATTTTCTATCCATGACCCCCTTCCCCCTCGGACTGAACCAAACTGGACTGATTAAACCCTTAAAAGTGGCCGAACTTAATGATATAAACAAAAAGAGTTGGAACCTCATGTTGGTCCACGAAGTTTTCTCAAATGCTGAAGTAAAGATCATTTGTCCAATTCCGACAAGTTTAAGCAACATGCCAAACCAAATAATGTGAAGGTGCACAAACGATGGGTTCTTCATAGTTATGAATGCATATCATTTTCAATGTGGAGTTTAGGGCAGATCACAAGGCCAAACTTCTCAAAGCAACATAAAAAGTGAAAGATGGACTAAAATATGGAAGCTGGCAATTCCAAATACAAGGAAGGTTTTATTATGGAGAGCTTGCCTAAATTTGTGCCTACTCACCTAAATTTTTTCTAAAAGAAAATAGTGGACGATCCGTACTGCCCATTTTGTCTACAGAACAAGCATAAACTATTCAGCATGCATTATGGGTATGTTGTTACTACCAATTTGTGGGGGCAATGTTCTAAGAAGATTCAAAAGAGCAAAGTTCTAAACAACATCCTGAAGGAAACTATGAATGAAATGTTTGAGAAGTTGAACAAGGAGGAGATGGAAGAAATGACAGCAGTATGTTGGAAACTCTGAAAGAGAAGAAATGTTTTTGTTTACAAGGAAGTTCTCAACCACCCAAATTCTCTGGTGAAGTAATCACACCAGCTGCTGTAAGATTTTAGAGACTCTTGATGTAAGGTTACTACTCATAAGGTAATTTCTAATAGTCATTTAAGTGGATGGAAAGTTCTCATAAGGGGTTTGTGATCGGCCCCAAGGTGGATTGAACCTTAGAGATCATTTACAAATTTCAAATGGGGCAATCACAGGATCGAGAGGTAGGAAGACCAATAAAGCAATGCAAAAACTGGTGCAATCCACTTGTGACGTGTCTAGCAAGAGCCCAACATTCTAGACAGACTTAAAGAAAGAAAATCCAATTTCACTCATGTGATACAACAAGCTATGGAAGACAATGACTTGAGCCAATTGTTATTGAAGGCTTTAGATTTATTTATTTCATTAAAATGACTTATTTTATTAGTCATAAGAATTAATCTAAAATAATTGGGCTTGGGGGATGTCTAGCCCACACATTTTTCTTATTTCCAATGAACTAGGGTTTTTGGGAAGGTCTTATATTTTGGCTAAGGGCTTATTTGAAAAGTTATTATTTTATTTGAACTATGGTTTTAGAAATTACTGTAGTGCAGCACTATTCACTAGAGTTTTTGGGGAAGGCTTATTTAAACCACTTGTAGTCTCATTTGAGAATGGTAGATAATATTAAATTTTCATTGTGATTTGAGTTATCTCCTCTTGTTCTTTTTAAACTTTTGAACTTATTAAAGGTAAATCACAATTTTTGTGGCATTTCTCCTTATAATTTAGGTTTTTGAGACGGGTTATTCAATGGGTTTAGATTTAAATATAATATAAGTTTTTGAAACGAGTTCTCATTGGGTCTAGTTTGTTCCATCCAATTGACTTGATATTGGCTTTCTTGGGTGAATTTTCAAATTGATTGTGGGTTTAAGGGATTTCAATTCATACGGGTTCATATTATTTGGTATTCAGAACCAGGTTTCCAATTAGGTCTTATTCTATCTTTTATTTATTGCATCTTTAATTCTAGGCCTTCATTGTTCTAGGGTTACAAAAAAAAGTGAAGAAATTCATTTTTCCTAAGGCTGCCTAATTATTCTAAAATTCAGGTTCTTTGTGTTTTGGTTGTCTTGAATTAGGGCTATCGTGTTCTTCATCATTTACAGTTTTATTGATTCCCTTCTATGTCCTTATTAATTTTTATGTGTTTGAATTCAATTATTTGATTGTCACAATTGAATATTGTTGTTTGTGATTGAATTAGTGAGAAAAGAAAAGAAAGGAAAATAAAATAAAATAAAAAAATGAAAAAAAAAAGAAAAGAAAAGAAAAGAAAAGAAATAAAAAAGATAAAAAAAAAAAAAAAGAATACATATCATTATAGTTGGTATCTTGACTTGCGATTACTTTTTCCTTCGTATCATTTTTTTAAGTCTCGTGTCATTTTATTCTTTCCGTGTTTTCTCTTGTTCTTATTTCTTTGACCTAATTACTAGTTAGAACAAAATAAGGTTGTATTGTCTTGATTGAGTTCAATTAGTTCTTAAAGAACTTGAGTGAGAAAACTCTTGAGGTAAAAGGCAAGAGAGCGTGAGATCATTATCGGAAAAAAGTCAATTAAGAGTGAAACACGAGTGAAGTGTCATTATTTGAGTGTAAACACGTAAGGAAGTATGTTATGTTTTTACCACTAACATTCTTTTTATGTAGCACATTACAATGTCTCATAATAGTGACTCAACACCGAAGAGAGTGACAGACAATTCATTCTTTATGTTACAGTTCATGCAAGAGAAGTTTGAACAGTTTAATTTGGCGTTAGAGGAAGTGAGAGATAGGATTGATCAACATTGTGCAGTGATTAGAAAGCTACAAGGTGGGAGAGATAAAATGAGACATGAGCCTAGTATTGAGATTATGGTATGATAAAAATGAAAAGTATGGTGAGTCTCTTGTTGTCAGGTGTGCTCTCAATACACAATTTAATATGAATGATACAGAGTAGCAAAGAGAGAATATTTTCCATACTAGATGCCACATCAATAGCAAGGTATGTAATATGATCATTGATAGAGGAAGTTGTACTAATGTTGCTGGCACTACTTTAGTTGAGAAATTGAATTTACCTATTTTGAAACACCCTAAACCATACAAGTTGTAGTGGTTGAATGATTGTGGGGAGGTTAGGGTAAATAAGAAAGTGTTAGTCTCTTTTTCAATTGGAAAGTATCAGGATGAGGTGCTTTGTGATGTTGTGCATATGCATGCTGACCATATTTTGTTAGGGAGGCCGTGGTAGTATGATTGGAGGATGATCTATGATGGGCTTAAGAACATATACAGCTTTGTAAATGATGGCAAAACAATCAAGATTGCTCCTTTAATCACAAAACAGGTCCATGAGAACCAACTGAAGTTAAAAATTAAGATTGATGGAAAAAAAAAAAAGAGAGTAAAAGTGAGGTTGAGCAAAAAAGAAAGAGTGTGAGTGAAATTGAGGAATAAAGAAATTGTGAAATCTCAAGAAAAAAATAGAATGAGTTGAAAAACAATTGTGAAACTGAAAGCTTAGAAAAAGATGTTAAAAAAGATAGTGAAAGGAAAAAAGAAAGTGAAAAGAAAAAGGAGAGTGAAAAGAAAAGCGAGATTGAAGAAAGTGAGAGAAAAACAAAGAAAGAAGTGAATTTTTATGTTAAGGCGAATTTTAATACTAACGAATTTACCGAATCTTTGCTTAGTGTTGTTATTTCTTTGATGTAGGGATATGAGATCATCATTCCTAGTGGTGTATTTAGTGGATTACCACATATTAGAGAGATAGAGCATTACATTGATTTTGTGCCAGGTGCAATAATCCTTACCCGATATTTCTTTGAAGAACATAAGTTCTTGACTCACTTGAAGGGATAAGGTAAGTTGACTAGGATGCATGCCAAGTGGGAGGAATGTATTCAGATTTTTTCTCATGTAATAAAGTACACATATGTTAAGGGAAATTTTATGGTTAATGCATTAGGAAGAAGATATGTCCTTATCTTCATTTTATATACAAAGTTATTAAAATTTGAATATGATAAGAAATTACATATTAATGATGATAACCTTGCTAATGTGTATGGAGTATGTGAGAATGCATCATTTGGTAAGTTCTATAAATTAGATTGGTACTTGTTTAGAAAGAATAAATTTTGTGTGCCTAATAGCTCTATGTGTGAGTTGATTGTGCTTGAAGTACGTGGATGTAGTTTGATGGATCATTTTGATGTAAGGTGGACTTTAGACGTGTTGCATGAGCGTTTGTGGGAGTATCATTTACCGTTCATTAAATTGTTGCATAAACATTTCTTTTCGGCCTAAAATGAGAAGAAACGTTAATCGTATTTGTGACAAGCGCATTATATGTAGAAGGGCTAAACATAAGATTTTGCCACATGAGTTGTATACACCTTTACTCGTTTCTCATGTACCATGGGTAAACATATCTATAGACTTTGTTTTGGGGCTACCTAGGACAAAAATGGGAAGAGATTGTATTTTTGTGGTTGTGGATAGATTTAGCAAAATAAGATATTTTATTCCATGTCATAAAACTGATGATGTCACAAACATAACTGACTTGTTTTTCAGGAAGATAGTGTAACTTCATGATGTGCCTAGGAGTATTGTTTCTGATATGAATATTAAATTCCTTAACTACTTTTGGAAGGTTTTGTGAAAAAAATTGGATACTAAGCTTTTATTTTCCATTACTTATCATCCACAGACTAACGGCCAAACTGAAGTAGTTAATAAGACTTTAACTAAACTCTTAAGCACTGTTGTTCATAAGAATTTAAAAACTTGGGAGAATTGTTTGTCATTTATAGAGTTTGCATATAATATACATACTACTACTTCATATTGTCATTTTGAAGTTGTTTATGATTTTAATCCATTTACTCCTAATTTAGATTTGATATATTTGCTTATTGATGATAGGAGTAACTTGGATAGACTTTTCCAAATTCATGAAAAAAATTATTGATAATTCATATCAAGTAGATCTTCTAGGTAAGTATCATATTTCTGCTATTTTTAATATTATTGATCTTTTTCCCTTTGATGCATGTTGAGATTTAAGATCGAATTCTTTTGAAGAGAGGGGGAATAATGTTCCCCAAAGTGAAATGAGCCTTAGAGATCCTTTGCAAATTTCAAATAGGGCAATTACAAGATCAAGAACTAGGAAGAGCAAAGAACCAATACAAAGATTGATACAATCCACTTGGGACGTGTCTAGCAAGAGCCCAACATTCAAGATGCGCTTAAAGGAAGAAAATTCAGTTTCATTCATGTGATACAACAAGCTATGGAAGACATATGACTTGGGCCAATTGTTATTGAAGATCTTAGACTTGTTTATTTCATTAAAATGACTTATTTTATTAGTCATATGAATTAATCTAGAATAATTGGACTTTGGGGATGTTTAGTCCACACATATGTCTTATTTCTAATGAATTAGGATTTTTGGGAATGACTTGTATTTTGGCCAATGGCTTATTTGGAAAGTTATTATTTTATTTGAATTAGGGTTTTGGAAGTTACTGTAGCGCGATACTGTTCACTCTACAATACCCGTGGAACTATTCACTAGGGTTTTGGAGAATGTTTATTTAAACCACTTGTAGTTTCATTTGAAAAAGGAAGACAATATTGAATTTTCATTGTGAGTTGAATTTTCTCCTCATGTTTTTCTTGAACTTTTGAACTTATCAAAAGTAAATCACAACCTTTGTGACATTCCTCCTTGTAATCTGAGTTTTTAGACAGGTTATTCAACGGGTCTAGATTTGAATATAATCTAGATTCTTAAAACGAGTTCTCATCGGGTCTAGATTCTTCTATCCAATTGACTTGATATTGAATTTCTTGGGTGAGTTTTCAAATTGATTGTAGGTTAAAGAGATTTCAATTCCTACGGGTTCATATAATTTGGTATTCAGAACTAGATTTCCAATCAGGTCTAATTCTAACTTTTATTTATTGCATCTTTAATTTTAAGGCTTCATTGTTCTAGGATTTTTATTATTTTCTTAAAATGAAAAATAAAGGATATCTTGGCTAAAAGACTTAAAAAAATGATTTAGTTACAAAAGAATTTCATAAAAGTACACTCACAAATTGATATGATTTGACGTGATATGTTAAATTGTATAGTTATTTTTATAATAAAGTAGATTTAATGTATCATATGTATGCACGCTATTTTGTAAGTTTATTTTTATGAACTTTTTTTATGGCTTTAAGACTTCTCATTTAGATAAACACTATACCAATATCAATAGTAATTGTAACTATAGCAAAAGTTTAAGCACGATAGTGACAACATTTTTGAACATTTTAAGCGCGAGAGTGAAAACATTTTTGAACATATACCAATATCTATAATAATTGTAACTTTCAATATATCAATATTTTGCTAAATTTTGTTTTGAATTTTGTTCTAATCCAACTCCAAATTACCCTTTATTAAGAAATTTATCATCGACAAAACAAAAACTGTGTTTTTTTGGTGTTTTTTTAACGCTATATATTAATAAAAAATGATATGCTAGGTTAAAAAATGATTTATATAAAACTATTAAATAATAAGAAATTACTGGGACTATGTTGGGTAAGTTGACCAATATATTTTTATAAAAAAACGTTACTATGCCGCCCATGGCTTACCGCTCTAGTTAACCGCTTGGCAATATATATATATATATATATATATTTACTTAATAATTAAGTAAGTAATTTTAAATATACTAGTGTATTTTTTTATTTTTTTAAAATATTAAAAAATATGAAAAAAAAAAGATTTAAAATAGTGCTAACGGTAACAATGAGCGGTGCTACTCAAGTGGTAGGGTAGAACCGCTCATTTTTATAAGGAAAATGTTCCGACATCTAAGAATGCTGCCTCCAAAAGTTATGGATCATTTAATTGTTAAGAAAATATATTTTAATAAATTTGTTAATTTTTTTAAATATTTAAAAGGGTTTGAAAATGTTTGAAAAAAAAAGTGCAATTTGCATTATTGTTACAATGTAGGGGTCATTTTTCTCGTTGACCGCAGTATTGTCCTTTTTATATAGCTAACAATTAAATGGGTATTTAAATTAAATTAATATTAGATTTTTATCATGTATAAATTTTGTTTATTGTATTTTTCTTGGCATACGGATGTGTTAATTTCATTCACAATGCTAAGTATCGAATGATAAACAATGTTAATTTCTTTTTTTTAATGTAGACTCCAAATTTTTTCAGAATAAGGGAGCGAAATATTCACACCTTAATATTATATCTATAATTACTCATAAACAAAAATGTTGTTCAATTAAAAATAGAGTTTTATTTACAATATATTTTTAATAAAGACAATCTCAACTTTATTTACGAAAATGTTGTTCAATTAAAACAGAGTATTTTTAGTAATTGTACAAAATAGTCGATTAGCCTAGCTTGTTAAGTTTACCTATTTTTTTCAACTATTTATTTTTTTGCATAGATTGCTATATACTCTAATTCTAAACTTATGATTAAGGGTGTAATTGGTTCGATTTAGTTTGGTTTTTGATAAAATTTAGTACTGAACAGACATGAATCGATTTTATATTTTTAAATGTCGATTTCGCACTGTTTATCTCCTAAACCGGTTCTTTCGATTTTACTAGTTCCGATTCAGTTCAGTCTGATTTTTTGGTTTTAATATACTATATTATATAATATATATAATATAATATATTCTAGTATATAATACTATAATGATAACATATTGTAATATATTATAATATATATTATAATTGTATTATAAACTATAGTAATATGTTATAATATATATTGATATAGTATTAGTATAACTATTAATATGCACTATATAATATTAGCATAATTATTAATATATTAAACTATAGTGATATAAGATTTTAAAATTTAATATTAGATTAATTAGTAATTTATCATATAATACAAAACTATTTTATATATAATTATATATTATATATAAAAATTATATACAATATAAAAAATTAAAATATATATATGAACTGGTCCAATTTAAAAAAAAAATCAGAATCGGACCGATTTAGATCAGTTTTAAGAAAAATTAAACTAGTATCGGGTTAAATCAAACTCGATACCGGACCCAACCCACCGGTTCGGTCCGGTTTATCTGTTCACTGTTTTTTTTTTTTTACATCCCTACTAATGAAATTTGTCAATTGTTAAAAAAGAAAATAAATTAATAAATTATTTGCAAACACAATTTTATTAAAAAGACAAAAAACAATCCGTGGCAGAACGGCCAAATATGGGTGCTCAAACGTTGCTAGCAAGGACTAATAAAATAATTTATAAAAGGGATTTTAAACAATTTTTTAATATATTTTACGTTTTGATACATTTTCTATATTTTAGGTTTCTATAAACTGAAAATAAATAATAAAGAAGAAAACATTTTAATTTTAGTTCTATATTAACATAAATATTTATTTTTGTTATTGTATGCATTTGCTTGGATTTTACGGGTCTGTTAATTAAAAAATAGAAAAATCTAGTTGCAAGCACAATTATATATTAATATGTGCACTAATCTATTGCGATTAGTTAAAAAGTAGATTTTATTGAAAACAATACTAATTAAAATTTTAAGTATAAAAGAATTAATTTTGATACGTAGATTAGTATGAGACTTTACTTATATGTAGCAAAACTCTTAAAAAATAATTGAATCTAGGTACATTCTTGTAAATTTTAAATTTTTTAATTTTTGAAGGCTGACTTTTGTCTTGTAAAATTTTAAATTTTCTAATTTTTGAAGGCTGACTTTTGTTTTGTAAATGTCAAATCAAGTTTGACATTTTTCTTTCTTTATGCACTTGCTTTAATTATTGTATTAGTTTTGAATATTGTTCTTTTGAGGTATTCTTGACATTAATAACTCTTATTCATTCAACAAATCTTAAGTTCAATCAGTAAAATTGATTTATTTAACATTCAAAAATAAAAATTTATATTATAGATTTTATTTAAGATTATATTCAATCCTAAAATATTATATTTCTAGCTTAGTCTCTAGTTGCAAGGAAAATGCAATGGGAAATTCCCACATATAATTTCTGTCAAAATTGTTTATCGAAATTTTTTTTAAATTTTTTTATTTATTGATTAAGTAAGTATTTTTAAATAAATAGTTTTATTTTTATTTTTTAAAAATATTTAAATATTTTTAAAAATTGATAAAAAATAAATAAATTTACACTTATCGATAGAGAATTTCGAGAAATTCTCTGTATACGTAGCATGGTCCTAATGCAATATAGGCATCACCTTGGCCATGCCGGTTCAGGATATACATGGCTTATAAAATAATAAATAAATAAAGACAATAAAGTAAATATAAAATAATAAATAAAGACAAGAAAAGTCTGTTGAGAAAAACCCCAACCAAGTAGGGGTGAATTCGGTCCGGTCCGGTCCGGTCCGAGGAGGTTTTACGGACCGGACCGGACCTATTCGGTCCAGAGTTTTCCCACCCTGGACCGGACCGAACTTCATTCGGTCCGGTCCGGTCCGGTCCCATTCGGTCCGGTCCGGTCCGGTCGGTCCGTTCGGTCCACCCTATGAGTTTTTTTTTTTTTTTCAATGACATTTTGTTTAATACTTATGTAATTATATTGTGACATATTTAATATATATACATATACTATACTATTATATATATTAGTAATACACTACTACTATTAGTAATAGTGATAATTATATATGTAACTATATCATGTAATAATAATAGTAATATATGTAATATATGTAACTATATGTAATATTAATAACTAATACTATTAGTCTATTAGTACTAATACTATAACTAATAAATATATGTAATGATAGTGATAATATATGTAATATTATATTAAATAATAGTAATACTCTTATTACTAATATTCTATGTAGTTATAGTGATTTAATGCTAACATATTACATATTAAGTTAACTATACTAATACTATTATAAATTTACAAATATATGATATATTATAATTTATACTATAACTTTTATAATATGTTAATCCATTAATATATATACTAGTACTATATTTTTTTTTGATCGTTTATACTAGTACTATATATTATAGTTAATAGTTATATATTAAAGAATATAGTAATACATTGATACTAAATATATATATAATATAGTTATAGACTTACAATGATTTAGTTATTATGAATTTATAATTAGTATAACTATATAATTGTATTAGTATTAGACTATTAGTAATTCAACTATTATATAAATAATAATTTTTTTTTTAATCTATTCGGTCCGGTCCGGGGCGAAAAACCCCCGGACCGGGACCGGACCGAATACCTTTGGTCCCTTAAAAATTGGACCGGGACCGGATCGGACTCATTCGGTCCGGTCCGGTCCGGTCCAAAAATGACCGGTCCGGTCGGTTTTTCCGGTCCGGACCGTTCGACTTTCAGCCCTACAACCAAGCATCGCCTAGCTAGGTCGCACTACAGACGCTATATTTTCTGAAGTAATCAACGACAAATTTATAAGTGATATTATTTTTTAGAAATATGCTATTTTTATATTGAATAATATTATATACAGTTGTAGAATATATAAGTGTTATGTAATTATTTAAAAAAATAAAGTTTATTATCAAAAAATTAATTAATTTTTTTATGTAAATTTCGTATTTATTCATATTTTTTTAAAGTGATTATATGACACTTACATATTTATAATTATAAGTATTATTTCTCTTTTATATTTAATTAATTTTTCATTTAAGTAATTGATATTACCAAAAAAAAAAAAGACATTACTAAGACGCCCTATAAAATTGAGTGTCATGAGAAAAAACAAATTTAAGATAAAAAGTACTAAAGTAGCAGAGAATAAAAGAAGTTGTCAGCTAACCTGCCTTGTATTGAAGGGAGGAAATCTAAACTTTTAACTTTTAAAGGACATGCTAGCAAATAGTACAAATTATATTTTTTTAATATTTTTTAAACTCCGTTAAATATTTAAAAAAATTATAAATTTATTAAAAAATACTTTTTTAATTATTAAATTAAAAAAATACCGATACAATGCGCGCAGGATAACCTTTTTTCAGTTGCCTAAGCATTTTTCCAAACTTTAAAGCCATAGGTTCTAGAAATAAACGGCTCAAAAATTGGTAAAGCAACTAACTCCGCTTTGGTTTTGTTTAATTTCTTTTTGAAGCATTTCTTGCAGGTGGCTCATAGTTTTGGTAAGTAATGTTGCTTATTTCAATTTTAAAAAATATTAAATATTAAAATAGTCTTCTAATTTTGAACTTTTGATTACATATGCTTTCACTTTTATCATTTTAGTCCTTCCGTTAAGAAACATGCATTAATAAAATGCAAAACCATACGAAATAAATAAACTATCGAATGGAAGATTTATAATGCAGGGTGGAAGGTCGCATGCGAAGCCTTACGTACAACTAGTCCGTACCCTCTTAATTACTAATATATATTAGAAATTATATTTACAGTCGTAAAATATGAGTATTGCGTAATCTCTTTAAAAAAAATAAATAAATAAAAGATATATATAAAAAAAAATTAATTTTTTAATAATAAATTTTTTCAAAAAAATTACATAGTACTTACGTATTACTTACGTATGACTGTTTAATATATAGATATACACATATGCCATTGCAAAATTGCTAAAAGATTGCACGTGCGTACATGGAATCAGAAAGTGTAGCGATCAATTTGTAATGATGGCAATGGTGGATCCTTGGACGCATGCATTAAGAGAGAGAGAAGGTCTAAAATATATTGTGTCTAGATTTCTGGTCATTTGCGCAAGGGTTAGGGGCCAGGGCTGTTCTTGGCTTTCTAATTCTGTCCGCTAATGACGCCGAAGTTATTGTGTTTGCAACTACAGAGACAAACAAAAGGAATATATTCTGGGTGGCTCTACGCCCACTGCTCCAGCTCCGGAGGCACCGTTAGTTCTCATTAGATTTTTTTTTTCCTCCTATTTTTTATATGTATTTTTTAATGCTTTTAAATATTTTTTTAAAATAAAAAATTATAATATTATTAAGAAATACTTCTTTATTCACTAAGTAAAAAAATTAAAAAATAAGACATAAAAAATAAAAAATTCGAGTAATAACATCAAGCGATAAATTTGACCGGTGAGAGTAGCACTTTTCATATATTTTGGACAAAATCATATACATGCGTTATAATGAAGTGATATTTTTCGTTAATCTTTATCTAAGAAAAATAAAGAATGATCTAAAGATAATAAAAGCATCATAACAAAATTAAAATAAGATAAGAATGTAATTTATAACATGACCTAATGTCCCCCAGCTCTTACCAACCTCCAGTGCGTAATTGACATGTTGCTAGCTTCAACTAAGTTGAATAAGAATCATTGATTCCCTCTATTGCCAATTTCTTATTCATTCAAGGTGTTCGACCGGTGCTCCTTTCTCAAACCAGAACTATTGAACATTAGGGAAGATAAGGAAAGACCACTTGAGTGAACCGACCGAAGGGACTTGAGTTATTCAAACCAGATCTCAATATTGACACAACCGAATTGGTTGAGGAAAAGGAAACCCTAGCGGCCAAGCACTTCCATCCCCAAAAGCGGCGATTGAACAACGACCGGTTTGTTGAGGACATGTCTAGAGAGGAGGCGGGCGCCGACTAAGTTTAGCACCCTACCCCACTAATGGATTATGAGGGGGGCGAGCGAACCGGAACTGATCGAGAATCGGAACCGCGCAAAATGAAAAAATAATATTACTCTGCCTACTTCTCATCTGTATGAAAGCGTCACATTTAATAGGGTTGCAACAACAATATATATATTTAAAGAGAAATAATATTTACAATTTTGGAATATGCAAGTCCTACGTAGTCCATTAGAAAAAGGAATGGATAAAATATGACTCATGAAAAAAATTAATTTTTTAATAATAAACTCTATTCTTTTTCAAAAGAAGTGTATGAGGCTTGCACACCTCAATACTATATCTAGAATTACTCTTTTTATTTATATTTCTATGCCAATATTTATTGGATCTTGTAGGAACCCTACTCCATTCTCTCTTTTATATTTCTCTTTTTGAATTAATGAAGGTTGCTCATAAAAAAGTTAACCGTCCAAAACCAAAAGTAAACAAAAAGATTAAAGAAAATAAAAGCCTGTCCAGAGGAGAAGGTCATGAATTCCCGTCGTCACATGGAGTAGTTGAAGAAATACCAAACCTTAAAATCTATTGTCCGTGAATTAATAGTAATCAATCAAGCATCTGATATCCCATAAAAGCTTAAAAAGCCCCTCAGAATCCATATGAGTTTCAATGAAGCATGAAAGTTGAGACATTCACTTTTATGTTTTGTTTTCTTTTGTCACTTTTACGTTCCGAATATATTCATTCGCAAGTAACTTCCAATTCTAATCCCTCAAGATGAATACTAGCAATTATGGTAAAGAGAGGGATTCCAGGGGCTACATCACTCACAGTCACACATGGCCCATGGGCGTTGAACAGAGCTGGTGAGTCCAATATTAAAATTCACGGAAAGACTATAAGAATCAGATCCTCCTTTAGATCTGAATAACCAACATAGCTGATATCAACATTACACCGCGCACCCACCACCGTACTCACTCTCTTGCCTTTCTTCTCTCCTCATTTTTGACTGATTTCGTATGACTAATGTTGGTTGGGCTTTCTTCGCTCTCTCTCTCACATGAGGTTCACCTCCCTCGGTTCTTTGCTTTCTTTGCTTACACCTTCCCTTGCTCATTTTCCCTATAAAATCCCAAAACTCATTCAAAACAACATACGTCCCCCGCCCCCCCCCCCCCCCCCCCCCCCCCAAACACCCCTCTCTCTCTCCCTCCCTCCCTCCCTCCCATAGTAACGGAATTTTGTTGGATTTTGACATTGGTCTGTGAAAATTATTAGTTTCATTGAGGATTCTTGAATTTTTTGCGTCTTCCAAGGCATTTTTCGGGTTATTCTCAATAAAGGGGGATCTGGGTGTTTTGGATGTTGGATTTTATATGCATTTATGTGCAAATCTGTGTCTGAGTTAGTGCTCATCTGGGTGTCTGTGATTCCGGGAATTTCTTAAAACTAAACCAAAAGGGTCTCAATTTGCGCATAACTGTTTTTTTTTTTTTTTTCATTCTCCAGCTCCCATACTAGGAGTTGAAACAATGGTGGCAGGAAACGGGCTTTTTTACCCAATTCTTGGTTTTGCATCATGTGTGGCCTTCATGTATATGTCTTTTGGGGACTTTTTGCTCAATTATCATCAAGAACCAAAGTTTGATTTTGTTGAGAGGAATGGGACTCAGTTCATGTTGGATGGAAGGGCCTTTTACGTTAATGGGTGGAACTCTTACTGGTTAATGGACCGTGCCGTGGAAGATTATAGTAGACCAAGAATCCGGGCGATGTTGCAAGCCGGTGCAAAAATGGGTCTCACCGTGTGCAGAACTTGGGCATTCAACGACGGTGCTTACAATGCCCTCCAGATTTCCCCTGGTCGGTTCAATGAGCAAGTTTTCCAGGTATTATAAATCCACATTTTAAGGCGTTATTTTATTCTCCCCTCTCATAATTTACATTTTAACCTCTTTTTCCTCTAATCCAACCAAAAATCAAAAGAAGAAGGTTTTATCACTTTGTTCTCTTCTTTTATTTGCAAGTTTAAAGTTTTTGCATCTTACTCGATAGGATATAAATGTCAGAGCGTTGCGCTGTCTCTCTTATTTTTGGGTGTTATGATTTTTCGCTATGAAATCGTTTTGGTGCGTGGATTGGCTAATCATCTTTGATATTGGTAGTGACAATCGGCATACCACCCTGTTTACAGAAAAAAATTCCTGTTTGTCGCTTGTAACCAAGGTTTTTGACATGACAGGCTTTGATACAAATTAGCTTGCTTGCCACTCTATATGTCTATGACTGAAAGTTAGATAACATAGAACTGGAGAAGAGTAAAAGCAAAGAATTAAGCATTATAGGAATTGGTTTTTGTGTAGGAATTCAGTACGGATAAATTGGAAATCCTTCTGGTACACTGATTCAAATGTTGCCCTCTCTCTCTGCTTCTTAACAAAACAAATTAGCTGAAAACCTTAGAGATTATAGTGGTACAATTTTATCTTATTAAAAAAGAGTTAGTTACCTGTCAAAAAGAAAAGAGAAAAGTAAGTTGCATTAATCATTCAGTAAATGCCTACATCTCTTATATATATATGCTATATGCGATATGTATATATATAAATATATATCATGCATATGTATATGCTTATAATTACCTTCTCTTTGCTCCCTCAGTTTGTTCGCCAATCCCAGCTCACTTCATTTCGCTTTTGCCCATTCCTTTAGGGACATCTGATAAGAAATTGCCTATATCTTTTGTCAAGATTCTTTTTTCCCCCGTTTTTGACAAGTCTTTTGTCAAGCTTTCTCTTAACGTAACATTTGTACTTAAGGCTCATGAATTATCAAAAGGTTAATACCGAATGATGAATGATGCCAGAATACTTCCTGTTCCATGTTTGCTAGTTCTTCTATAACCTTGATAATATTTGACTTAATTTTCCAATAATATATATTTTTTAATTTATTTGACAACTGGGTTGGTTGGCAGGCACTAGATCATGTCATTGCAGAAGCCAGGCAACATGGAATAAGGTTGCTTCTTAGCTTAGTAAATAACTTGCAAGCATATGGAGGGAAAACACAATATGTCAAGTGGGCATGGGAAGAAGGCATAGGTTTAAGCGCCTCCAATGATTCCTTCTTTTTTGATCCATCCATCCGCAACTACTTCAAAAATTACATCAAGGTAAATTCTTATTTAATTCTTCTTTCCGGTTTGGAGCCTAGGAGCCTAGTGTGCATTTGTTATTATAACTTATAACTTGCAAGCAGTTGGTTTGAACACCTTTAGAACAGTACTTCCATGGCCAGTAGAAAATATAATGCCAAATTTTTGAGCCTACTTGAATTTATCAATGAAACTTGTATGTCTCTTTTAACAGTTTCTTTTTCAAAGGAAAGTTGCACAATGAGGCTAAGAATGTTCTGTGTTATGATGCTTTAATGATACCTCCAGTTCAGTAGAAAGTATCTATGATGACATGACACACAAGTAGAGGCCCCAGTTAACATTATGCTACTTTACCTACTTACCCAATTAAACGATATTCAGAACTACCTCAACCAGATCATGTCAGACCACCCTGGTTCATTAACAACTTAATTGCAATAGACCACTGACCAATTTATTATAATTAAGAAAATGAGATAAAGGAAAGAAACGAGGTAAAGGAAATGACAATGCATAGATTTTTTTTTGGTAAAATAAATGGAAAATGCATAAATTAGCTTTATTTCTTGAGTTATTACTTTTCATCCCTCTCTACTGTTCTTGTCCAGATACAAATGTGGGAATAACGATTGTTTTATTTTGTTTTTGCTTGATCAGCAATCTCATAATTATCAATATCATATATATTTGCATTGTATGTAATTGTCATTACATGATCCCAGAATAGGTTATCATTATAATGGCTGTTCGAAGTCATCCTGGTAATAACTTGATATTTTGGATACTAAGAAGATAAGCAACTTGAATAAATCAAGATGGTGGTCACCTTACAGATTTAGCCTATAACTCACAGATCGAGATAATGAAATATATTTATATTGATTTTCGATGCTGCTGGTGATCATGGACTCTGGTTTTCATTTGGATAAAACACTAATTCAGTGTTAGCAGTGTTTGAAATTGATGAAACTCCTGTCCACTAAATATATAGGGTTTTCTTTTTATAAACTATTTTAAAAAACGTGAACCATTGAAGCTTTCATTCAACCATCCTTTTCTTTGAAATCTTTATTTTAACCAATATACCGATATTTCAATGATACTGGTATAATGATAGTGCTATTGTATATTTAGAAGTGATATTTTTTAATATTTTGTTATTTCTGACATACATCCTTTTGTCAGACTATCCTGACAAGGAGAAACTCCATTACTGGGATCGAGTATAGAAATGATCCCACCATCTTTGCCTGGGAATTGATAAATGAACCCCGTTGCATGACTGATACTTCAGGTGATACTCTCCAAGTAAGTTGTATACTCTTGATTCTAATCCTCTATGCCAAATTAAAGAAGAATACATGCCTTTGACACTGATTTAAACTTCTAAAATGTCTTTAAAATTGGTGAATTAGTAAGAATTCCACTTCCTTTGCAAGATTCAACAATAATTAGTAACATTTGTGTATATCTGATGTAGCTGTCTTTTTCTTCTTTATTAAATGTCAAGGAATTGAGTTTTTCAGCTTAAGTACACAAAAAAGACAAACAAAAGCAGAAAAAGCCACATCTGCACTTGCTGTGTTAGAGAGAGAGAGAGAGAGAGAGAGAGAGAGAGAGAGAGAGAGAGAGAGAGATAGAGAGATTGATTCTGATACACATTATTGATAAGAGTTTTTTTTATTACAAATTAACTATGGCGTTATCTTGCAGGATTGGATAGAAGAAATGTCAACTTTTGTGAAATCAATTGACAAGAACCATTTACTGACTGTTGGCTTGGAAGGATTTTATGGTCCTGAAACCCCCAAAAGCTTGACCATGAACCCAGAAGAGTGGGCGTCCAGGCTTGGGTCTGATTTTATTCGCAACTCAAAGATCTCTTACATTGATTTTGCCTCCGTTCACATCTACCCAGACCATTGGTAAGTGCTGCGTGGTGATGAACTGTATGATGGAGTTGATCAAGTCAAAATAGGAACAACCAAGTGAAATCTTAGAAAGCCATTCAGAAACCAAGATACTTAAGCATGGAATATTTTAACTTGGCTTTAAGAATACCCTCTAGGGTTCAGTTATTGCTCGTTGATTGTTGTATTCATGCAAACCCAAATAACAGCCTCTATCACCTTGGTGTCAGCCTTTCGCTTGAGCTTCAACGTGTGGCTCACATGCCCTCAAACCTTTCTTCTTTTCCTATAGGCAAACCTGTATTTTCTTGGTTGTACACCTAAAATGTGTTCAATTCATCTTTAAATTTTTAACTTTTGTTAGGTTTCACGGGCAAGAATTTGAAGACAATCTCAAATATGTGTCCAAGTGGATGCTTTCACACATTGAGGATGGAGACAAAGAACTGAAGAAACCTGTCATGTTCACTGAATTTGGGTTGTCAAACCTGAACAAGGACTTCCAATTATCTCAGCGAGATAGGTTTTACAAAACTGTTCTGGATATCATCTATAAATCTGCAAAGAGAAATCGGTCGGGGGCAGGTGCTTTGGCCTGGCAGTTCTTTGTTGGTGGAATGGAAGAGTACTATGATGATTTTGCTATTGTTCCATGGGCGAGGCCGTCAACATATAGGCTGATAACAGAACAATCATGCAGGTTGGCAAGAATCCAGGGACCGAGTCAATTAAAGGGAAATTTAAGAGAACTGTGCTTAGAGAAAGAATAGAATTACCATTTGCTCGTAAGAAAATTCGATTTTTTTGTGGGGAAATGTGGGTTCTCATTTATTGTTTAGTTGATGCCATAAAAGGAGAGCAGGTAACTGTTTTATACGGCTATACCTGTTTCTTCTCATGTCCATACACATAATATACTTACAGGATAGTGTTCTTGAAGCAGAGTTTACAGGAAGTATTGTAATATTTAGTTAATTTTGAAACTTGTACTCCAAGAGGAAAGACATGGAGAGCAGAAACTCTCAGCTTTTCCAAAGCTTTCCACGTTCGTGTAGAGGATACGCCACCCACTCCATTAACGTTTAAGGCAATGTTTGGTTGTTAAATGATCTCAACCCATTTCAAACCAGATGAGATCCACGATTTTTTTAATTTTTTTATAAAAGAATTAAACTCATTTTAACTTAGAGAAATACTTTTTGCAGTCGGTAGATGCAGTCGGCGTGCAGTCGGCTGTAAAAAAAAAATTAATACGGGACCTACATAAAAAAAAAAATTATTTTTATAATTTTTTATAATTCATGTAGGTTCCCTTGAATATAAAAAAATTTTTTTATAATTTTTTTTTATTCATTCCGTACAGCCGACTGCACGCCGACTGTATGTGGCGACTGTATGTAGCAAAGCCGTTTAACTTATTTCATACATTTAAATACATATTTCAATCTATTTGTATTCAAACATATTTAAATGAGACCTATAAAATATTACTATTAATCAGATAATTTGAAATTAATTCAACATTCAAAGGTAGCCTAAGACTCAACTTTGTATACTTTTTGGTATACTCTTTTGCAAATCAACACGTCATACCGATAATGCCGGGGGTGCATCGACAATGCTAACTTACAAGTAGAATGACCTAGTGTATTTTCTCTTCATATACTCCAATAAGTTGCTTTGGCTAACCCATATTTCTATTGGAAAAAGCTAAAGCCACCTCCCGATGAATTCTCCTGATTTTGATTTTTTTTTTTAATGATTAAGAGAATATTTTTTGATGAATTTGTGATTTAAATAAAAAAATATTTAAAGTGATTTAAAAAAATACTTAAAAAATTAAACAATTAAAAAGTGCATAATGCACTTATCGGTCGGCAGTGTTGGGACACCTCTCTAATGGTGATGCTGTCTTCTTCATCTTCTTTGTTCAATCCTTACGAAGATCCTATCCATGTTGCTGAGAAGTAGAATGCTTTCATGGATGGAACTCTTGTTTCACCTTCAAACTCATAATTCCTTGTACTCACTTCAGGCAACCATAGACTTCGTCATTAATTACTTGTCCACCTCCATGAATGCATCAATTTATGAGAGTCAGTACAATTATCAATTATAATTAATCTTGCTCTAAAAAGACCATGGGCATTGGCCTTAGTGCGGACCATGTAAATCCTTTCTCTTTCTATATTTTTATATTTTCTGCACTTTATTATTGTACAAGGTGTTGAAAATATTTTCAAAATAATTAATTATATATTATAAGAGTTATAATATTTTGGGTCTATATATGACATCATAAGGTATCCACTGGCTTAGTGGTGTTACCCAGAGGGTTTGAGGTCAAGTCACCTCCATGACAAAGTAGTTTTTAACTTCTCTTCACGCGTGCCAGCCAAGCACCAAGGGCATGCGTGAAGCACCGCAACTCATGGGCTCAAGGGCGCGACGCATTGCATGCGGGGCATGCCATATCTGAAGCATTGCAACTCAGCAAAGGCTTCACCATGCATGAGGCACTGCAACGCATGGGAAAAATTAAATTCCCAAAGCGCACTCATGTGGCTCAAACCGGTGAAAAACCAGTTAGAAGAGAAATGAGGTCACCATTCGACCAAGTCCAACTATTGTGTTTTATGGCAACAAATATAATACATACCTAATCCGAACAGTTTCTAGAAAAATGAAAAATTAATAACTTTTCGTTTGCATCTTTTGACCATTTATAAATAGATCCATTGGCCTTCCAATTGAGTATCCCAGAATTCAATTTCGAAATTCTCTCTCTCTCTCCAAATATTTCATTTATTTAAAGCTTGTTAGAATCTATTCATTCTCGAGAGAACATGTTTCTAATTTTTTGGTTAAATAGCAAAATTAAAGGAAATTCGAGATCTAATTTAGTATGTGCATAACGAAATTAGAAAAATAAATTTGTTCTGTACTTCATTGTATCTTGGAGGCAAATTCGCTTAGAAGTAAACTTTCTCTCACTATATATATATTTTTATAAAAGAGACAAGGTCACATATCCAATAGTGACTCCGACTCACTTTTATTAGATAAACCCTCACTTATGACAGAAGAATACCATGGTAGCATCCAAAACACAAGATTTACAAATATTTAATAAAACCAACCCATGTGCCAATGGCAAGAACTTATTGAAAAGGCCAAAACCCTATCCCTAATCCACTAGGATAATTATTAGAACAAAATATATAAAAAATAATGAATAAATAACCAAACGTAAAAGAAACAGGAAGCACCGTAAGCATAAAATGTGAATGCTATGTAAGAATGCAAATCACATCTCCAAGTAAACGCAAGTTAACGCACGACCTTTTGCTTCAATTTCTCCAAAAATATTCCTACGTCCACTGATTACCTCTTTGTTAAGCATGACAATCCACATTTATCTAGACATAATATCCTTTTTAGATCCTTTGGAATGGTAGCTGAAGTATAGACCTCCGTTATCCCCTTGCTTCCACCTTTAGCTAACTAGCCCTCTATATTTTGTTTTGCAGTCCTTTTTGTATCAACAATCTTAAGACAATATTTGATTACTAATGGCATATAGTTTGAGAGAGTTTGTTGCAGATTTTGTTAAAATAGAATATTTTGATGGAGCCAATTTTCGATGCTGGCAAAAGAAGATGCACTTTCTCTTTGCCAGTCTCAAAGTGGTGTATGTTCTAACCACTCCTAGGCCGTCAGAAAATGAGGATGAGATAATCGCTCAAAGTTGGGCAAGAATCAAGTGGGAACAAGATAACCGCATCTGCAAGGGCACATTTGCAATGGAATGTTTGATACATTGTTTGACACTTACCAGAACAAAGCAACTACCAAGGATCTATGGGACGCACTTGAGCCTGAGTATCTTTTAGAAGATGCTACGAGTAAGAAATTTCTAGCTACCAAAATTTTCAATTATAAAATGGTAGATTCTAGGCCTATTGTTAAACAATTCAATGAAATTATGCATATTCTTGGTCAATTCTATATCAGTTTCATCCATTATTGATAAACTTCCTCCATCATAGAAAGACTACAAAAGAAGTCTGAAGCATAGAAAGGAGAAAATGTCTCTGGAAGATCTAAGCCAACATCTTCGTATAAAAGAGGAAATAGGGCTTAGAGATGGTAAGGAAGAGCGTGACTCTTTGACCTCCAATATGCATACGATAGAGGAAGGGAAGACCCACAAACTCAGACAACCCAATTAATTGGAATATGAAAACTAGTAGGCCTTGGGACTTAATTGGTGAGCATCTAGCCCACCAGTTTCTAGGTTGAGGTTTAGGTGTATAGCTCGCTGAGGAAAAGAAGTTGGGTGAGCTTATGATTTGACCCTGATGCCTCATTTGGTGGGCGCTTGGCTTACCATCAACTAAACTAGTGGGCTATGAGCTCACAATTGAAGGCACTAACCACCAATGATTTTTTTTTCCTCCTCCATGACCTCGCATGGCATGCAGATAGCCCATCAAAGGTGAATCTCACCACCTTCAATGGTGAGCTCATAGCCCACTTGTTGTTGGTGTTGGCAAGCTTGGTGATGGTGGCCACCAAGCCAGCCCACTTAAGCCCAAGTTGTTTTATTGTCAGCAAGTTATCATGCATAATGAGCACTTTACTTGGGAAGAAAGAAGACAACGAGTTTTGTTTGTGTAAGCCATTACAAACTTGTGGGGTCCATCACAATGGTGAGCTACCACAAAAACACAGCTAGAAACTCCGTTAAGATAGGACATCGAGTTAGCAGTGTGAGGACTACACTGAAGTAAGGGAAGATACCCATTCCCATTAGAAAGGTGTTATGGAAGATGAGGCAATAATTATGCAAAGTGCAGTTAGTTCAATGAGTAGGGTGAGTAGCACTCTGTAGAAAGCTTGACAAACACAGTTCAACATTGGACAACCAAGGAAGGTTCACCCGATGGCAGGCGAAGAAGAGGAAACTAGGTAGACAATGTGTGGCCAAATGAAGAGTAAGGCGAGTAGCACGTTGTAGAAAGTTTGGCTGACACATCTCAACGCCGAGTGATAAAGGAAGCAACATGAGGAACAGTGCTAGCACCACCGTAGTAGTTTAAATATTGTTCAAGTAGGTTAGCTCCTAAGGTTGTATTGGGAATGTGGGGTGAATGTTTGCAGGTATATTGTAAGATTAGGCTTTGTATATTCTGTAACTCTCTCCCTTTTTCTATATGAAAAATAATGCATCTTCTTCATTATGTTTATGGATTATTTTTACACTAAGATTTTGAGATTATGAGTATGAATGGTGGTGATTGTGATTTCTACATGTGGGAGTCTTATCGTGTATCGATCAACATGGTTGGGTGGAGTGATTCCCCACACCATTCCTACGATACATTGCCATATGTTTCATGCAAGTAGATGGAGTCCATGTGATGATCGGGGTGAAACATTTTCATATTGGTCTCACTTGATAAATGAATAGAGAGATTTCTCAAGTGTATCATGTGTAGTGTCTTCAAGTTGGTTGATTGGGTAGAATGATTCCCCAATTTGATCATATTTGTTGTCTTCAGGTGTGTGGAGCTGGTTGAGTGTTTCCTTGTGTCAGATGATCTGAAACTAGTGAATCAGCTTGCACATTGATCGGGTAGAGTGATTCCCATGTCGAACGGTGGAGTTATTCCTTGACATTTTTGCGATGAGAAATGATGAGCTTTGTGTTTTTATAAGAGGGTGGTTTCTCATCTTGGTGATAATTACATATACTTGAGATTTGTTTAGAGGGTGATTCCTTGCCATGCATAAATATATGTGTTCACATATCATTTACATGAAATAGTACATGTATCTTCAGTTGCATTGTTTCTCATTAGTAGTATTGTCATAGGTGTTTAACCTACTTATGGTTTTGTCTATCGAAACTATAGGCCTTGATGAAGATTTAGTTCAAGAGGAGATAAGGACCTACCCTTCTCGAGTGATAGAAGTCGAGGTCTGTCTCTTCTATTAGTTACTTGTACTTGTGAAAATGTACTATTTAGTAAGATGACAAATCGTGTTCTGTATGTCGTAGTTGGATTAGTGTAATGAACATTAGTGTCGTATAAGCTTATTTGAGATGTGACAATGACAGGTGGATCTTTTTACTATTAATGGTGGGTGGATCGATTTAGACCTCTGGTATAGTTAGTATTTAGTCTGTGACTAAATCTTTACTTATTACGTTCGTAGATCAGATAGTAACACTGGGGTGTTGCTATTGGTATCCTTGGCATCACGGATCCTCGCTAGGATCTTTATCAAGGTATAGGGCACCACAAGCAGCACACCACTTCATGTTGTCATGCATCGACCAAAGCACCTCCTGGAGTTTCCTCTTTGAATCAGCTTTCTCACATAAACCAAATAGGGCACCACAAGTAGCACACCACTTCATGTTGTCATGCATCGACCAAAGCACCTCCTGGAGTTTCCTCCTTGAATTAGCTTTCTCACATAAACCAAATGAGCATGCCACTTGCAAAGTCATTCACTGTAGGCATCAAGCCTACCATCGGCTTGCATGCCATCATGTCAAGTCAACTTTGCTTGCCTTGCCACATAAAAACTAAGCAACTAGCTGCTATGACAAGCTTGTCACTTAGGCATGTAGAGGACCATGGTGGATGAGATAAAAAACTTGGTCTGCCTTGGGACTAATGGTGAAGAATCATGCTCACCTTCATAAAAGTATGACAAATAAGCTAAAGTGCTCATCCTATTGTGCCTCTTGGAGTTGATGCAAGAATAATTTTTTGGAAGGAGAAAAGTTTTGAGTGTTATCAATGTGGTGTATAGGAAAACTTGCACCATTTCCAACTTCTATCTTACCCGTGCCCACATAATCTTCAGAGTGGAGGGTCAAATTGTTAAGATCCGATGTGAGTTGGTGGGTTGCTATAGCATTAGGATACCAACTAGGATCTGTTGGGATGGTTTCATGGTTATATAAGCTTGCATAGTGTTTGTTTGGCATGCTTGGTTTGCATTGTTTATTTGGCATGCTTGGTATGCAAAGTCAAAATGATGATAGCCCTTGAGTGATGTATGGGCAAGTTTATTCCAAACTTGGCAAGTCTAGAACCATTGAAGGATTGTTGGGGCCATGCCCCTGTCCTCGTGAAGTTTCCAGTGTCTGTCTTATGAGTATGACTTTGATTTGAAAAGTGCCAAGAGACCATGTTGGCATAGCATTAAGAAGACTCAAATTTGCTTCTTGTTGTTCCAATCGGAGTTTATAATTGAGAAGATGGCCATGTCTCTTGGAGATTCATGGGTTCAAGCCAAGTTGTGAGAGAAGTGATAAGAGGGTCGTGATCCGACTCAAGACTTGCCTCAATATAACTTATGAGCTCACAGTGAGTGAGTGAATGTCCTATAGCTCCAAAGTATTAGCATAGGACTTGAGTTTTTGGAAATATTCCACAATAGGTTGACTGCCTTTTTCAAAGTAAGCAAGATTAATACGTAAGTTGGTTATTCTAGCATTAGATTGAAGGGAAAACATGCTTTCTAGTGCTTGACACACATCAAGAGAGGTGTGTAAACCAATCACTTGGGCTAAAATATCTTTAAACAGAGAGGAAACAAGGGCTGAGGGCAACAGTTGATCTAGTTGCTACCATTGACGATACTCTGGGTTTGGAATGAAGTCAGAACTTCTAACGCCTCGGTCCCGGGAGAGTTACTTATTCTCACTTAAAAACTGTATCTCACAATATAAATATAGACTCCTATTTTAAACATAGATATGAATGATTTAAATAAATTTTTCTAAAATAATTAACTAAACATATCATGAAGTCCTAATAAAAAAATTTAACCTCTCAACATATCATGTCATAGGCCACAATAACTTTACTGAAAAAAAATATTCTCTAATAACAATGACATTCCTTAATGCTTAATCTGTTATACTTAAATAATCTCGCCCATGCTCTCTAATCTTGGTTCTCAGTTGAAACATTCAAATAATCTGAAAAAATATTGTGGAGATAAGGAGTGAGTTATCAACAACTTAGTAAGCAAAGAACATATACTAATATGCAAACATGAGCATTTCTACAAAGTTTAGGATGCATAAACAATGCATTTCATTTTCAATATGCAAATCTAAAAAATACTCATTATCAGAAAATTAGAGTGACACTCGTTCATATTCAAAAACCAAATTTTCATAATCAAAGACCCATTTGGCATAACATGATTGAATATCTTCATTTTATCATATCATATCACAACATCATATCAGAATAGAGACCATTTTTAACCCTCGTGATAAGGTTGTGCATTGTGTACAAAACCAAGCAGAACATAAATCACCATATTACCAAGGCGATTGTACTTAGATTAGAGACCACTATTATATTCCATAGTAGGGCCAGAGGTCACTATTATATCCCGTAACAGGGCCAGAGATCACTATTTTATCCCTTGATAAGGCCAGAGGTCACTATTTTATCCCGTGATAGGGCTAAAGGTCACTATTTATCCCATGACAGGGCCAAATGTCACTATTATATTCCATGATAGGCCAGATATCAAAGCAAAATAGAATTAGAATCACCATATCAGAACCAGAATCAGAGTTAGAACAGAATCAGAAAGTTATGCCAAAGGTTTTTTAGATACCACATCATATCAAAATAGAGTTCTAAAATAAATTTAGATCATTTTACATTTTTTTTTCAAAATAGATTTAGAACATCTTCACGTCACATGCAAAAATTATCAAATTTTATATTCACTCATTTTTTCCAGTTCAATAACAGAATGTCAAAAATAAGCTCATGTCTATAACGATCATGCCAAAAGATACTTTATTCATATACATAATTTCATAAGTAATGCAGAACATATAACTCAGATCGTTTCAATTTCTTTTCATAACAAAATATGTATATTTTCCAAAAATCAACCTCAACCTATTTTATTTTTATGCAAAATCTAGTATAGGAACCCCGTTTACCTAAAATTCTTAATTTTTCAGAATATTTTTGCAATAATGCTAATGGAAAAATCAATCATCACCTATAGAAAATTATATAACTTGAGTAAATATCCAATTAAATAGTTACTATGTAATTACACCTGAAATACTTAAATTGCTTATTTTAATTCCTCAAAGCCTAAAATTCTCTTAATTCGAAAATATCATCACTTTCCTAAATTCATCAATATCCACTTAATAACCACTAACCCAAACCATTTGAATATTATAAAAGTGTAACTAAAATACTAACATGCCTAAAATATTTTACTTCCCAAGTCCAAAACACATGAGCTGAATTTAAAAAAAAAATGCTCATATGAGATATCAAAGCTATCCATTAAAACTAAGCCTTGAACTTTGAAAGCAAGTCCAACCTATCATAAGCCTATGCAAAAAATCAAGCAATATCAAATTATCAGGACCTAACAAAACAAGCCCATCATAAAACTAAACCCAACCCTTAGACCTACCAAGAGTTGAACTTAAGGGCATGATTGTAAGTTACTCATAATAACATGTAAAAACTAACAAAACAACTCAGAAGAATTTCTATAATTAGAAAAGTGTGGCAACTTACCCAGGGAAGAACCAGAACCAGAGGCTCCATGTGGCTAAGCATTTAGTCAAAGTTGAAGCTGGCCATGGAGTAGAGAGATGCAGTGGAAATTGGCTGAGAGTGTTGCGCTCGATGGAGCACATGGGCAGAGCTTGTGGGGAGAGAGAGAGAGAGAGAGATAAATTTGAGGGTAAGAGATGGAGAGAGACCCAAAACCGTGCGATGGTGGAGTTACCAAGAGGCTACACATGGTGCAGCTTGTTATGATTTAGGGTTCTTACCCAAGAAACTCGTTGCGTTGGTCTTTAAGTTATTTTAGTTGTAAAACTGTGTTGTTTGAATTCAATTATTATGTTTGGGTGTGTGTTAATTTTGTGGGTTGCCTGGTAGTGGGTCATCGGTTAGCAAGTCATGGGTTAGTGAGTTGTTGTGTTTGTTAGTGGGCCTGTATTTCCGTTGCAGTTATTATCTTGAGTCTGTATAAATGTTTTCATGGAGAATGAACGAAGCATCAGACGAATTATTTTACAAATTCACTAAAGGAGGCCTTGGCAACCTTGAATTGTCAGAAACTGAGTTTACAATTTTGTTCACTAATTTCCTAGATCATAACAGTGGTCTCAAAGCCACGTTCTTGTGACTATGGTGGAAGGCACGAGACAAGCCCAACTGTCCGAAGCAACTGCAGCACTAAAAGGGGAGAATAGCAGCCTGCGGGAAGAACAAACAAGACAAAAGGAGATGTTAGCAGCTGTACTCCAACAGATAAGCAATTTAGCTTCTAGTTATGAACACTTGACAGCAAATCAAAATTAGGGAGAAGGATCCTCAAATTCTAAGGTTAGAAATAATCCATTGTTTGAGGGTAATGGGGGAATTCAGGCTAGATCACTTAGGTTGGATTTTCCTAAGTTTGATGGCACGAATCCTGATGAATGGGTTCCAAAGGCACAACAGTTTTTTGAATATTATAAGATCCTTGATGATCAAAGGTTACAAATAGCCTTTTTTCACATGGAGTGCAAGGCCCTTTCATGGTATAGTTGGTTAAAGGAGTCAAGCCCAGTAAATTCTTGGGATGATTTTATTTTAGCCCTAGAGGTGAGATTCGGTCCTTCAGCTTAAGAGGACTCGGTGGGGGAGTTTACTAAGCTTAGACAAACTGGCACAGTAGAGGCATATCAAACACAATTTGAAATGCTATCTAATAAAAAAATGGCTTATCCGAGGAGTTTAGAATTAGTACCTTTCTTAGTGGACTGAGAGACGATCTTAGAATCACTGTGTCCATGTTCAAATCCTTAGCATTGTCTGCAGCTTTTGGATTCGCTAGATTACAGGAGGAGGAGGTTACTAGGCATACTAGGGGGAACTCAACCAGACTTCTAACTATCAACCCACCAACCTAGCCCCTTTATTGAGACTACCAGCTCCAGCAATTAAAGCCAACCCGAGACTTCAACCCCTTAATAATCCCAGAAAAAATAGCTTTCCCATAAGAAGAGTTACTCCCACTCAAATGCAAGAAAGAAAAAAGAGAGATTTATGTTGGTTTTGCGATGAAAAATATCACACAGGACATAAGTGTAGCAAACCCAAAATTTATTTATTGGAAGGTATGGTAGGAGAGGGTGAAGATGATGATGAAGCGGAAAATGAGGAAGGGACTCTTGCTGTTATTGAGACTAATGAAGAGGAAGTGGGAGAATTATTAAAGATATCTTTACACACTATAGCCGGATCTTTAGCGCCTAAAACTATGAGATTGTTTGCTGAAATTAATCACCAAAAAGTTTTAATCTTGATTGATACAGAAAGCACTCATAGTTTTATAGATCCATAAATAGCAAGGAAAGCCAACCTGTCAAGGGAAGCAAGCCATTTAACAGATCAAGTGGCAAATGGTACCACTATTCCTTGCCTTGGTCACTGTAAGGCAATCTCTTTTAAGTTACAGGATCATCAATTTAAAGCTAATTTATGTGTTGACACTTGGAGGATGTGATGTAGTTTTGGGGGTGGATTAGGACCAATTTTGTGGAACTTTTCTAACTTAACTATGAAGTTTCAGTGTGGAGATCAAGTTGTGCAACTGCAGGGTATTAAAAGACCAGCAAATAGAATTGTGGAAGAAGATGCCAGTGCAAAAATTAAAGAGGGTGCTATTAAGGGCACTTGGTTGCAATTCATGGATGGAAACAGTGGTAATAATAATGCAAGATGTTCAATAGAGGTGCAATAGGTTCTGGACAAGTTTGGAGGGGTCTTTGCCGAGCCAAATGGACTGCCACCTCCAAGAAATCTTGATCATAAAATCAAGATATTGGAAGATACTAAACCTGTTTATGTTAGGCCTTACATGTATCCCTATTATCAAAAGGAAGAGATAGAAAGATTGCAGCTGAGTTGTCGAAGAAATGGAGTATTAGAAGTAGTCAAAGTCCATATTCTTCTCTTGTGTTGCTAATAAGGAAGGCTGATGGAAGCTGGAGGATGTGTGTGGATTACCGTGCACTCAATAAGAATACCATTAAAGATAAGAATCCCATCCCTAACATTGATGAGTTGCTTGATGAATTAGGAGGGGCTGAAATATTTTCTAAATTGGATTTAACATCGGGATATCATCAAATAAAGATGAATCTTGATGATATCCCTAAGACTGCCTTTCGTACACATGAGGGTCATTATGAATTCCTTGTAATGCCGTTTGGACTTACTAATGCACCCTCTACTTTTCAAGAGGTGATGAATGAAGTGCTTAGGCCTTATTTGTGGAAGTTTGTGTTGGTATTTTTCGATGACATTTTAATTTACAATAAGTCCATGCAAGAGCCTGTACAACATTTGACCAAAATCTTAGAGTTACTACAAGCTGAACAGTTTTATGCCAAGCTGTCCAAGTGTGTCTTTGGCAGCTAGGAGGTGGAATACTTAGGGCATATTATCTCAAGGGAAGGATTTAAAGCGGATCCTTAGAAGCTGGTTGCAATGCAAGAGTGGCCAACTCCTAAGAACCTTAAAGCACTAAGAGGTTTTTTAGGACTTACCTGCTACTACAAGAAGTTTGTTTAAGGGTATGGAGCCATAGCATCTCCACTGATAGCTCTTCTAAAGAAGAATTCTTTTTCTTGGAATGAGAAAGCATAAGAAGCATTTGGAAGACTCAAAGAAGCTATGGTAAAACCTCCAGTGTTAAAATTACCTAACTTTTCTAAAGTTTTTGTTGTGGAATGTGATGCTTCAGGAGGAGCTTTGGGAGTGGTATTAATGCAGGAAGGTTAGCCAATTGCATATTTCAGCTAGGCTTTAAAGGGAAGAAATTTAGATCTCTCAACTTATGAGAAGGAGCTATTGGTAGTGGTGATGGCAGTGAGGAAATGGAGGCACTACCTACTGGATAGTCCTTCAAAGTACGCACTGACTAGTAGGCACTCAAATACTTGCTGGAACAAAGAGAGAGCACCCCTTCACAATAGAAATGGATCTCGAAGTTGTTGGGATATGATTTTTCAGTGGAGTATAGAAGTGGAAAAGGCAATGCAGCGGTTAATGCCCTTTCAAGAATCCCATACACAAAAAACCCAAGCCCAGACAGCCATCATAACCAAACCAAACCCACAAACATGATCCAAACCACCAAACCAAATAGCCCCCATGACCAACCATAAACCAAAACTAATATCCCAATCTCCATTAATCAACCCATACAAAACCAAGCAATCAGTGTGGTGCAAGCTCAATGGGTAGAAGAATTAAAGAGAACTTACCCACAGGACCCTATGTTGCAGCAGCTCATTAGTCACAACCATCATGGAGACCTGAACCCATCAATTTACCAAATGTGAGGTAATCTCCTTTTTAACAAAAAGGAGACTGCATCTTGGATCTTTGGTGGCCTTTTAGCAACAAATCCTGCACCAGCTCCATAGTAACCCATTAGGGGATCACATGGGAGTTCACAAGACACAAGTAAGAATTAAAAAGGAATTCTACTAGCCTGGTCTGAAAATTGATGCAAGGAGACATGTCAGGGAGTGTGACGTGTGCCAAAGAAGCAAGGTTGAAGCCCTCCACCTAGCGGGGTTGCTCTAACCATTACCCATACCTGTTAAAAATTGGAAAGATGTTAGCATGGATTTTATTGAAGGGTTGCCACCTTCTAGAGGTAAAAGTGTGGTTTTAGTGGTCATAGATGGATTGAGTAAGTATGCTCATTTCATAGCCATTTCTCATCCCTACATAGCTTCAATAGTAGCTAGGGTTTTTATGGATAATATATTCATATCACATGGGATGCCGTAGACTATAGTAAGTGATCAAGATCCAGTATTTACAAGTAATTTCTGGAGGGAGTTATTCAGGTTATGTGGAACAGAACTCTTACTCAGTACATCATATCACCCTCAAACTGATGGGCAAACAAAGGTTATGAATAAAAGATTGGAGTGTTATCTCAGATGCTTCTCAAGTAACAGGCCAAAAGATTGGGTTAAGTGGTTACCTTTAGCCGAGTATTCCTATAATACCTCGGTACACACTTCCACAAAGGTATCTCCTTTTGAAGCCGTGTATGGACAGAGCCCGCCTCGATTGTTGCCCTTTGAGCACGAGTCCTCTATTGTTCAAGTAGTGGAAAATGAACTCAGAACCTGAGAGTTTATTTCAACCCTCATAAAGGAGAACCTACAGGAAACACAAAATAAGATGAAGTACTATACTGATTTAAAGAGAAGAGAAGTGGAATTTGAGGAACGGGGATTATGTTTACTAGAGATTGCATCCATATCGACAGATGAGTGTAGCCTTGCGAAGAAATCTCAAGATCGCCCCAAGATATTACGGCCCCTTTAGGGTTTTGTGCCGAATCAGGAAAGTAGCCTATGAGCTTGATCTTCTGCAAGAAGCAAGGATTTATCCTATTTTCCACGCTTCTTGTCTCAAGAAGAAGCTTGGAAACGGTATTCAAGCTTGTGTCGAGCTACCACGTGTGAAATTCGAAGGGGCTTTAGCTTCAAAACCACAACGAATCTTGCAACAAAGATTGAAGAAGAAGGGAAATAGAGCAACGATGGAGGTTCTGGAGCAGTGGGCTGATACTGGAGATGAGGACGCAACGTGGGAGGATTTGGAGTAACTGAAAAGGCGATACCCTAGCCTTGGGGACAAGGCTTTCGAAGGAGGGGGTGATGTTATGATTTAGGGTTCTTACCCAAGAAACCCATTGTGTTGGTCTTTAAGTTATTTTAGTTGTAAAACGGTGTCATTTGAATTCAATTATTATGTTTGAGTGTGTGTTAATTTCGTGGGTCAGTTGCCTGGTAGTGGGCCATCGGTTAGCAAGTCGTGGGTTAGTGAGTATTTAACATGGGTCAGTCAGTTGTTGTGTTTGTTAGTGGGCCTGTATTTTCATTGCAGTTAATATCTTTAGTCTATATAAATGTTTGCATGGAGAATGAATGAAACATCAGACGAATTATTTTACAAATTGACTAAAGGAGGCCTTGGCAAACTCGAATTGCCAGAAACTAGGTTTTTCAAAATTTTTCACTAATTTCCTGGATCATAACACAACTCAACGGCGGCGCGACTGGAAGTGGCGGAAGGGCTTTGCGATGTAATGATGGTAGGCAGAAGAAAAAAAAAAGCTCTGCTTTGGGTGTTTGAAAACAGGGCTTATCTTGTCTCGGTGAGAGGAGTGGCAAGGTGGCTAACCAGTGGTTGAGCAAGGAACAGAGACGAGTGATACTGGGCTGTCCAGGGAGGCCGTGTCAAAAGTGGTCCTTTCCTCGTGTGCTAGAGTCTTGGTTTCCATCGACATGGGTCTACGGTGCAGTGGTGGTGAACATGAAGGAGCCTTGGCAATGGGTGGCTCTCAGTTTGGTCCCAGAGTGACAAGGTGGTGTGCAGCTAGAGGAGTATGGGTCAACGAACGTGGGGCGGGGTTGTTTTCATGGTGTTTTGAAGTGAGGCAGTGCCCTGAGAGGTGGTTGGAGTTGCCATGATTGAAGGGATTCACATGCACCGGATTTGGACGGCAGTATGGTTGCTGCGAAGTGAAGAAGGTTTGGCGACGTGGGGTGGCTAGTTTGTGGCTCACGGGCAATGGGCTATCACGGTAGTGGTGCAGGGACAGCGACATTGAGAAGGGCAAGGTGGTGTGCATTTAGAGGAGTATGGGTCAACGGACGTGGGGCGGGGTTGTTTTCATGGTGTTTTTGAAGTGAGGCAGTGCCTTGAGAGGTGGTTGGAGTTGCCATGATTGAAGGGATTCACATGCATCGGCTTTGAACGGCAGTATGGTTGCTGCGAAGTGAAGAAGGTTTGGCGACGTGGGGTGGCTAGTTTGTGGCTCACGGGCAATGGGCTATCACGGTAGTGGTGCAGGGACAGCGACATTGAGAACGGTAAGGGTACTCAGTGTACACTTACGTGAGGACCAAACCGAGAGCCACCCATTGCCAAGGCTCCTTCATGTTCATTGCCACCACCACTACACCGTAGACCCATGTCGATGGAGACCAAGACTCTAGCACACGAGGAAAGGACCAAACCGAGGTTTGTGAGGACGGCTACATGTGGGAGGTTTGTGAGGATGGCTACACACTGCAATGAGAGTAAAGAAAGAATAGGAAGAATGGAGAATGAGATCTGAGTGATAGGAAGGAATTTCAAAAAATCAAAACTGAAGAATTGTGGTGAAGTTGGAAATCAAAATGGAGGAATTTTCGGGATGAAGAGCAACTGCACGGAAGAACCGTTGTGCACATAGTGTGATCTAGTGATACTCATCAAAATATACACGTTGCAGAAAACCCTAAGGAAAAAGTAAGGTAGAGATCAACGTGCATTGTCTAGAGCTTCCAGCATTAACTGAGGGCTTTGGGTCGACTTTGAAATATTTCATAGCTTAAATCCAAAAAAAAATTACTAGTTAATACTAATCTTTAATACATATTAACTCAAAAATAAATAAATATATAAAATCGAACGCGCTTCGTGTTGAGCTTGGGCATTACAGAACTAGAAGTATTTGATGAGGGTGTTGGGCTTGGGCATTACAGAGCTAGAAACATTTGATGAGGGATATGGAAGAAGTAGAGATGGTAGTGGGATGGATCCATCCACAAAACCAAACAGATGTTGTCTTAGTAACTGGGTTTTCCATAATAAATAGTTTTCCCTATTGAGCTTGATGGTAATGAGACGACTGACATTGATAGGAGAGAGGGCGAAGACGAAGATGACGCAGAAGAGAGACCAATGTTTGAAGAAGATGCCATGGAAAAAAAACAGAGGATAATAGAAGTTAGCCAAGACTTGCTCTGGATACCATATAGAAAAAGGAATAAATTTTATGTTATTTCTTGTACAAAGTACAACTTACGTGAGATTATTGATTTATACAAGTGTAATAAAAAACAAAAGAAAATTATACTTATCATCATCATATCATATATTGTATATAATTTTTTAATTTTAATTTTAATTTTTTTCTTATTAAATTTGTGGTACATGAATAATGATTAAAAGAATTTAATTTATAAAAAATAAAACTAAAAATCCTTTTTTAAGAATAAAAAATATTTCAAAAAATAAAAATAAATATTAACACGGTGAAAATAAAAGTACAAGTGGATGCCAGCCGTCTACGTAATTTTTGGAAGTCATTGTCAGCATGAGCTAGAGCATGATTTTCGGGTGAGATTGACGTGTTGACCGCAGCATTTAAAGTAGAGTTGATTGTGGGAGTTGATTGTGCACTTCCAGTGGACAACGTGCCTGCTTGCAAAGAAGTACGACAAATAAGGAAAAATGCTCATTTGAGTACTTTGGCCTCACCTCCTATGGCGGGTAGCGTGCCCGCCAGAACAAGGACTATGGCAAATTGCATCACTGCCTCACATTATGTGGCTGGCAATATGCCTGTCAGAAATTAAAGACCTGCGAACTTGCCCTCCTAATAGCGTAACGCGGGCAAGCCGAAGCTTGCCACTCAGTACGACGCCATCGTAGACTTGGACCAGGGCAGGCGTAACCCATGCATGGCATGCAATGCATCTAGGTAGCGATGAAGACCCAGATCCTTTATTAGGCGTAAAATTCATGTCAAGCATGCCATCTGACTCCATGGACAGTACCACTGGCTTAGATTTGGACATTTGGCACTCATTTTGTTGCAGGATTTTCATTGGCAAAATGCTAATTTCGCTACTAATTTCATGTTCCTATACTTGCCTGGTATTGCTCAAACCACTCACACCTGTGTCCCAAGCTAGGATTGGCATTGGTCTGGTGGCCCGAGACCATGAGAGCATGGTTTTAGTCACAAAACAGCTTCTTATCCCCAGCATTCCTGACCCTCTTTTGGCTGAAGCTTTAGGAGCTTATCATGCAGCTACTTTGGTTAAGGACCTGGAGTTCAGCTCTGTCATCTTAGAAGGGGATGCTATACAAATTGTGAATGGTATTAACCAACGTGTTGAGAGATGGGATAGGGTGGGCATGGTTATGTATGACACTGGTTTGTTGCTTTCTAGTTTATGTCATTGGTCTATGGCTTTTGTTAGGAGAAGTGGTAATCCAGTGGCTCACAACCTGGCTAAGGATTCCCTTAAGCTAGGAGAGAATTCGTTTGTTGTGGTCTTTAGACCTCCCTGTAATCGTGTATCTCCCTCTCCTCTGTTTTAATGAAATGGTTGATATTTCTCTAAAAAAAAAAAAAAAAAAAAATAGAAAGCAGTTCGTCGCAAAGGCAAACAAAATAATTTATTGCCTAATGCCATCGTAGCCAAAATAAAGCACCGAGATGAGATGAGCAAAATGTATAATCACCTAAAGCCTTCGTAGCCAAGACGGATCCAAGGTGAGAAGATGAACACGAGGATGAATGAGTGACACGCTTCACTCACCGATCTTGTAAAATGGCGCTTAATGTTTTCTCAAGTTAGAACTTGAAGATTGAGCCACTTGGCTCGAGCTAGCATCTGATCTTGCTTTCTTAACTTGAAGTGTTTATACTTAAAAAATGATAGGTCCCAAACTTTAGAGAATAAGAGTGCTGAGATAATATGTTTTCTTTTCGGGTGAGAATAGTACCACAATTTGAATGCAAATGATTTCTTACTTCTCATTGACAACCTTGGCCACTTAAATAAGCAAAGCCATGTACAAGCAAACTGAAATGAAAGGAAAAACAAGTAGCTAACAACTTAACTGAAGCACACCTAAAACAGAGCATGCCCATACACGTAATAAAACAGAACACAACCAACGGAAATAAAAATGACAAAAAACTCGCAACTTCTGCAGACCCATTCACATGATTCAGCTGATCCATTCACACATAAAACTCTCGCCTGTCAAGACCTAGTCCATTCTTGCTTTTCACGTGTATAACGGTTCTGTCTGCATGCATGCAATGGTTCTTCACGGCCCCACTTATCCCAAGTATTTGGGATTTGGCTTATGGCCCCTCTCCAAACAACGTGGCCTAACAATACCTCCCCCATCAAGTGGATCCTTGTCTTGAAGGTCCAAATTCGGAAACATCTCTTGTAACTTCTTTATTGGCTCCCATGTTGCTTCTTCGGCTAGAAGGTGCTTCCATTGCACTAAGCTTTCTTTGATCAGTTGAGGTCCTTGCTTGACCTAGCGGTAGTATAAAATAGTTTGTGGCTCCAATAAGACCACCCCTTCATCGGTGAATGGTGGTAACTCAGCTTGTGGCTTTTCAACGTTCCCCCCGTCATCTTGGTACCGTTTGAGTAGTGACAAGTGAAACACCGGGTGAATGTGCGCCCCTTCTGGTAATTGTAATTTATATGCAAAAGGCCCGATCTTCTCTAGAATTTGGTAGGGTCCATAAAAACGGCTAGCTAGTTTTTGATGGACCCATTTGAAAACCGTTTGCTGGCGGTATGGGTGTAAATTCAACAGTACTCTTTTGCCAGCATCAAACGAAATATCTATGCGCTTCTTATCCGCCATTTGCTTAATTCTGTTCATTGAGCTTTCTAAGTTGGCTTTCAGTTTCTGTAGCAGTTCATCCCGAGTTATGAATTGCTGGTCAACTTCATGTACTAGTGAGAGTCCATCTTTGTACATTGGAATGGAAGGTGGCAATCTTCCATACATCGCCTGAAAAGGAGTCATCCCCGTTGAAATATGGTATGTTGTATTATACTAGCATTCTGCCCAAGGTAAATAGCCACTCCATTTCCATGGCCACTGATGAACAAAACACCAAAGGTATTGTTCGAAGCAGTGATTGATGACTTTCAACTGGCCATCCATCTATGGGTGGTATGCGGAACTAAGTTGTAATTTGGTGCCCGATAGCTTAAAAAATTCCTTCCAGAAGTTACTGATGAAGATTGGGTCCCAATCACTAACAATTGATCTGGGCATACCGTGCAGCTTGATGATGCCTTCCACAAATTTTTCTGCTACAATTTTTGCAGTAAAAGGATGACTTAAAGTAAGGAAATGAGCGGACTTACTAAGTTTGTCGACAACCACCATGATGGTGTCCTTTCCTTGCGACGCTAGTAGGCCCTTGATAAAGTCTAAGGTGATATCGTCCCATACTTGGCATGGGATTGGCAGTGATTGAAGAAGCCCAACTGGAGCTAATGTCTCAGCTTTTATTTTCTGGCATACCTGGCACCCTTTGATGTAGTCTTGTACTGATTTATACATCCCAGGCCAATAAAATTGTTGTCTCAGCTTCTTGAATGTTCGTAGGATGCCCGAATGACCCCCTACCTTGGTGTCATGTATTTCATGTAACAGTTTTGCCCTTAAGGTCGCATCGTTCGGCACAATGAGCCTCCCTTTGTATAGTAACAGACCTTGACACCATATATATGATCTCGTTGGTTGCTCAATGGTCGTACGGCCCTTTGACTGAATGTATTGGTCTTCTTCTGTAGCTTTTTTAATTTCCTCCCATAAGCTAACTTGCGGAAAGGAAATTCCATGAAGAATGGGACTGCATTGTTTTCGAGAGGGAGTATCAACTACGGAATTCTCACGACCCGATTTGTATTTGATTTTGTAATCGTAGCCTAGGAGCTTAGCAACCCATTTTTGTTGCTCTGGTGTTTCTATTCGTTGCTTTAGAAAATATTTGAGGTTGCACTGATCGGTTTGAATGTAGAATTTGTGGGTGAGAAGATAAGGCCGCCAGGTATGTATGGCTTCGACGATAGCCAACATCTCCTTAGTGTACGTTGACCATGATTTTTTTGTCATTCCGAGGGCTCGACTCGTGTATGCCACTGGTTTGCCTTGTTGAGACATGACCGCTCCAATTACTTCTCTGGATGCATCTGTTTTTATAGTGAAAACATTGTTGAAGTTTGGCATGGCTATTATCAGTGTGGTTTTTATGGACCGTTTGAGAGCAAGGAAAGCGTTCTCAGCTTCTTCATGCCATCTGAACTAGCCTTTTTTGAGAAGATTGGTGAGAGGCCGAGCTATAATGCCGCAGTCATTGATGAACTTTCGGTAATAACCTGTCAAACCTAAAACCCACGTAGTTTCGAAATGTTAGTAGGTCGAGGCCAAGCTATCATAGCAGAATTTTTATGTTCATCCACCTTCACGCCCTGGTTAGTGATGATGTGTCCCAAGTACTCCAATTCTTGCTGCCCAAATGCACATTTGCTAGCTTTAACAAAGAATCTGTGTTGCCTCAATATTTCGAAAGTTTGCCTTACATGCACTAAATGTTGATCCCAGTCCGGACTATAGATCAAAATATCATCAAAGAAAACTAATATGAATTTTCGAAGATGATGTCGAAAGATGGAGTTCATGATGGCTTGAAATGTGGAAGGTGCATTACATAAGCCGAAGGGCATAACCAAGTATTCGTAATGTCCATTATGCATTCGAAAAGCAGTTTTATGAATATCACATGGTTTAACTCATACCTGATGGTATCCTGCCCTCAGATCAAGCTTGGTAAAATAAGAAGCACTGTAGAGTTCATCCAACTGTCGTCCACTGTGGGAATCGAAAATTGGTCTTTAATGGTTGCGGCATTGAGTGCGCAATAATCTGTACAAAATCGCCAGTTCCCGTCTTTCTTTTTTACTAGTAATACAGGTGACGAGAAGGGGCTAGTGCTAGGTCGCACAAGTCCGGATTACAGCATATCATGGACCTGCTTCTCGATCTCGTTCTTTTGATAGTGCGCATATCTGTAAGGCCAAACATTAATCGGTTCAGTTCCTTCCTTGAGGGTAATGCCGTGGTCAAACTCTCGTGTTGGTGATAAGCTTGAAGGCTCAATGAACAAATATGAAAATTCCTGCAATAACTCACGCAAGCTTGGATGAATACTCTGTTGAAGTTCCGTTTGGGCAACCTGTAGGCACACAACAAACAGAGCATGGCTAGGACGAATTCCCTTAGTTATCTCTTCGATTGATGCCGCTTGGATATTTTGTCCGTCAATGCCCACCAATTTCTTAGTCTGGTTTTTCCATGTGAATTCCATGGTTAACTTCCTCCAATCACACACCACAGAACCAAGAGTTTCAAGCCATTGAATTCCCAAAACCATGTCTAACCCTGAGAGAGAGGTAAGGAATAAAGGGTTAATGAAAAAATGGTGCTATGTAAATGGATTTGTACCTCATCAAACTTCCCTTGACGTTTGAGATTTTCTCCATTAGCAACTCGGACCATGAAAGTTTCTGTAGGTACTACCGGTACAAGCAGCAAATTGGTCATATGCTCACTAATGAAATTGTGAGTCGATCTGCTATCGATTAATACGATGACATCAATACTTTGGCTGTGATTCGCATGGTTTTGGGAGCTGTCCATCTCGTTAGTGCATGCAACATAATTTCTAGTTCAGGAGGCCCTTTGTGATTCCTTCAACTAGTTGTTCTTTAGTGACATCATCGCATAACAGATTGCCGTTATCCCCGCAGCTCTCCAACATGAGTATTTGTGGGCCCTGACATTTGTGTCCTGCAGTAAAATGGTCATTACAATTAAAGCATAAATTTTGGGCCCTTCTCAGCTACATTTCTTCTCAACTAAGTTGCCTCACGAGAACGGCAGGGGCTGGTGGTGTTGCTTGATTAGTAGGGGGAAGAGCTAGGGGAGCTCGCATTGGTGTCGCAGGTCTTACAAACCTCCTTTGTCTAGCCAATTGATCATCCTTCATTCTTGCTAAACTGATTGCTTCTCTTAATGTCTGAGGCTTAAACATCCGTATACCATCCGAGATGTATGTCTTTAAGCCACCCATAAAAGTTCCTACAAGAGTTCGTTGCATCCAGCCTCTAATTTGATTGCCCAAGGGTTCAAATTCCCTCTGGTATTCACGCAAGGAACTAGTCTGTCTGATCCTTGAAAGTGCTTCGTCAAAATCCTTGCACTCTAAAGGCCCGAAGCGAGCCCATAGTTCATCCACAAAATTCATCCACAAGAGCACGCACCCATCTTCCAAGAATGTCCTATGGATCCGCTGCCACCATTGGTTGGCCTCTCCTTCCAAGTGGTAGGAGGCCAAAGAAACTTTCTGGGCTTCAGGTGTATTTTGGAACTCGAAAAATTGGTTCACACGATTGAACCACTCCGTTAGATCATCTCCTGAAAATCGAGAAAATTCAAGTTTTGTTGTTTTAGATGATACAACCAGCCGTCCTCCATCGTTGCCTTCTCAGTGATGGTGTCTGTGGATGGGATTCTCCTGGTTTGCAAGCAAGACATCGGAGAGGCAGTTGAGAGTTTCTTCCATATGACGAAGCCGGTCGGCCATGCTGAGCTCTATCCTGTGTAACCCCTCTTGTACTCCACCAAGTCCCACTTCCAATTGCTCAATACGCTCCTTATCGGTTCCCATACTAACCTGGCTCTGAGGCCAATAATAGGTCCCAAACTTTAGAGAATAAGAGTGCTGAGATAATATGTTTTCTCTTCGGGTGAGAATAGTACCACAATTTTAATGCAAATGATTTCTTACTTCTCATTGACAACCTTGGCTGCTTAAATAAGCAAAGCCACGTACAAGCAAACCGAAATGAAAGGAAAAACAATTAGCTAACAACTTAACTGAAGCACACCTAAATAGAGCATGCCCATACACGTAAAAATAGAACACAACTAACGGAAATAAAAATGACAAAAAACTCGCAACTTCTGTAGACCCATTCGCACGATCCAGTTGATCCATTCGCATGTAAAACTCTCGCCTGTCAAGACCCAGTCCATTCCTGCTTTTCACATGTATAACAGTTCCGTCTGCATGCATGCAATGGTTCTTCATGTCCCCACTTATCCCAAGTATTTGGGATTTGGCTTATGGCCCCTCTCTGAACAATGTGGCCTAACAAAAAAAGCTTAAATGATAAAGCACAAATAGAAAGGTCGCCCTCGAGCCAAACTAGGGCACCTTGATTCTCCACCAAGCTCCAAGAAAAAAGTGACAACTACAGGGTTACCTTTGAGCTACACTCAAGAATTTGAAGATATCCATAAAGCCCAAATATAAACAAGTGGGAATGTGAGGAAAAATAAGCAACTCGCTTTGCTTGCTGTCTTGACAAACAGCACCCGATGCTCACTAAACAAATTGTGAATATTATGCCTTCGTAGCCAAGACAAAGAGCCAAGGTGAGAAGATGTACATGATGATAAATGAGTGACGTGCGCCCCACCACAAGATTCTCAAATTGCCAATCCTTCAGATGGTTGAAGATTTTTGTTGAACGGAACAGCATGTGAGTCACACGCACGGGTCAAAGCGTGTGTGAGATCCATGTACCACCACACCGGGAAGCTCCTACTGATGCCACGCGTGGCATTTCTAGGGTCAGGAACCTCAGTTTCTTTAGATTCCACTGTCCACCACACTCCTTGGGTGGCGCGTGCCCCTCATGTGCCACCACAGTCTCTTTATTGCATGTATTTTGCTTTCCTTCAAGATGAAAAGGTAGATATACAGTTTTTCAGTACATTGAAGGCTTCCTAGGCCATAAGATTGGTTTCAAAATTTAACAGAGTAGATCTAAATTGTAATTTATCATTTTCACATCTATCTTTATGTTTATTGTTATGTCCTTTTGTTTAGATAAAGCTAAAAAAAGAAATAGTCTCTTGGACTTTTTGTCCATAGAGTGAAAGTTCTCTTCTCCTCTGGAGTGTGGGGTATGAAATTTTTGCTTTAGGCAAAGTGTTGTCTCTCAGACGGTTTGCCTGTAGAGAATTATAGAAGTTAAGACCATACCAGTCACAAAGAAATTTGTGCACTGGTGTAGCTTCAAACGTGAATAGTTGACTTGTAATATGGAGAATTTTCCTGTATGTATCAGGTCAAAGCTATAACTTCACTTTCATTAATGAATGAAGCCTATTTTCCAAAAAAAAAAAAGAAAGAAAAAAATAAAAGCTCTTACACGTCTTACACTAGAAATTGGATTTATTTATGCTAATAAGCTTGGTTTCAAGCAGATTTCTTAATAAAACTCCCCAAACTCTCCACAACCTCTTAACTCGACCGCCAATGATCTATCCTCGATCAGGCCCACCTCAATAATCCTCATGCATGCCTCGAGACCCTAGGACGGTAGATTCTTCATAGCCTTACTACTCGCTATCAATGGTCTACTCTCAAGTATGCCTTGAGAACCCTCAAGCCTGCATTGCGAGACCTTAGGGTGCTAGATTCTCCACAATCTCATGGCTTGCCTGTCATGGTCCACCGTCAAGCTTGCCTCAAGAACCTCGAGCAAGTCTCAAGAGACCCTAGGCATTAGATTCTCCACAGCCTTACAACTCGCTTGTCAATGGTCTACCCTTGGTTAACTGGCCTCAAGAGGCCCTAAGGCACAAAATTCTTCATAGCCTTACGGCTCTCTTGTCAATAGTTTGCCTCTTGTTTGTCTCAAGAGAGACCCAGTTTTCCATCAGTAGAATGTGCCTCTTGGCTTTGTAATTGCCTTGTATCGATCTTCCTTAAGGAGAAGCCTTTGGGCTATACAACTAATTAACGTCGGTTACCTATGAGAATCAGTCACTGAGCTCCATAACCACCTTGCACTAGTTACCTCCAAGAATGAGCTATTGAGCTTAGCAACCACTTTACACAGGTTTCCTCTAGGAACAAGCCTCTGGGCTTCGCAATCATCTAAAATGGTTTTGGACTCAACGGGCTCCCTAACCATGTAGAACCAGAAGTTACTAATATCAATGCATGCAAAATCAGTTTGAACTCCAACTAAAATCTAAGAACAACTCTCTTTCAACTCACCTTGGAAGTTCACAATCATTGAAAACTAACAGCACTTGAGGCACCAAGAAACTTACCATCATCAGTAAAAGGCTTGCTAAACAAGAACATAAACAAAATGAACAATTATGTGATATGATCACCATACAAGTCCTTGACTCCTTGCCATATAGGATTTAGACATCTTTGCTCTCCAACCATGAATTATGCATTTCTACATTCATGAATGACGAGTCTCTTCAAGACCCATCCTTGGGAGGCCCCTATAGCATTGCATTTTATAAGTCTCCTTGATCGATGCCCATCAAAGATCCCTGAAACATTGCATTTATAAGTCTCCTGGAGGCCCATTCTCAAATACCCCTTTTGCATTGCACAACAACAAAAAGCATGGATAGTTATCACAATTGAATTATCTATATAAGATTCTCCAAGAACTTTCTTTTGCTTTGTGGTTAGGGCTATAAACTTACAAACTCAAAATTATTTGTCCAATGCTTACTTAGCTAAATAGGAAGCAAGCTTGACTTATTAATAAAAACTCGATCATGAAAGCAAAAGCTAGCTTGATTCAAAATTAACACATATTCGATTAAGGTTGACTCAACTCTAGTAAGGCTTGTTAAGACCAACTTGTTTATGTTTGACTCCACTCGTTAGCTCATATCGATAAAAGTCACTCATATATTGATAAATATACATAATTGATTCGTATCTATTAAGTTAATATCACTAAGTCCCCGTTCCTATTTTTATTTGGAGAAGTATTTTAGTTAAAAAAAAAAAAAAGAGGAAGTCCAGAAGAGATGGGACCCAACAAGCCCATTTGAATTTTAGCCAACTAGGTTTAACTTAAGGTTTGGAAGCCCAAATGTGATTTCTAAAAATGGGTGTATGCTCCACATGGCACAAGAAGGGCCATTTAGCCTTTTCTAGAAAGAACCTAGGGAAGAGGCAAGGATTGACACTTATCCAACAAGCAAGAGGTTCTAGAAGATGTGAGTGGAGGATGGTGTCACCAAATTAGGGCTTACACGCCCATATGAAATCCATGAAAAATTACACTTGTCAAGTTTGAAGACAGACTTTTGGAATTCCAAGAAAAATCTTGCTTGGGAAGAGAGAAAGACATGTTCTAGAAGAAGCTTTTTTGAGGAGCAAGAGAAAGAAGGGGTGACGGCTAAGCCTTGAGAAAGCCAAGGATCACTTAGGACAAAGCTAAGGTTTTTGGCCAACAGAAGGAACACACACTCACTTGCCACATGGCAGCCATGCACATGAGTAGAGTTTCAAGAAAGATTAGGATTTTTGTGTTTGTACCTTTGAGCCACCGAGTGCATTGTATCTAGACAAGTGGAGAAGGGCAAAATTGGAAGATGAGGCAAGAGAGGGTTTAAGATTTTGAGGGCTACACGCCACCCACACACAAGCAACTTTTGGATTTCCCATGCAATCCCATCAAGGGGAAAAAGGGAAGAGTCTTTTTGCCAAGTGGCATCCATGCAAAGGCTCTTGGATATTTCTAGAAGGAATGAAAAATCTCTATAAAAGGGCATGTCCAAAAGTCATGGAGGCCTTTTTTGCTAAAGTCTTCAATTTCCTTCTAACGGATTTTCAGCACTCACTATTTCTCTCCAATTTCTTACACTTTCTCACCAACCAAACACCACTATTTCTCTCCACCATTTTGAGAATCACAAAGATTTCTCATACACATTTCGGCTAGAGGAAGAACATGAGGAGGTAAGAACCATTTTACCATTTCTTGCACATACACACACGGCCAAGAGGGAAGAACCATGCCAAGTTTTGGCTTTAGAATGAAGGCCATGAAGGTTAGGTTTTCTCAACCTCAAGAGTTTTGGACTCTAGGGTTTCTCATGGAAATGTATGTTTGAAAATCCTAGATGCATACTCATGGCCACTCTTATTTTGAGATTAGGGTTTCTCTAGTTGTTTTCTAATATGTCTTGCATGTATTTTTTCAGAATTTGCTAGTTCACGCTTCGGATTTTTGTAAGTAAACTTCCAACTTACTTTGGATAGCACTTGTGTATATTTTGTGAACATTTTGTTTGTCTTTCATTGGTTAAATCTTGTTATATTGTGGTATGTGTATTTGGTTTGATATGAAGATGAAATGCCATGTTTTTATGATGGTTTGTTAAAGTGTATTTCAAAAATACCATGATTAGGGTTTCAGTTTTGACTTATATATGTGCTATGCATGCTTGTTTTGATCTATGAATATGTAAAAGCATGAGAATATGAGTTGTGATGATGTAAATCCAAGTTTGGAGGACTTGTATGTTTCGGCCAAGGCCATATTAAGGGAATCCGAATCTATTTTGGGTTTGAATGAGTGTAATTTAAGTATGTTTAAATGTATTCATCATATGATTGCATGTTTTAAAGTTTTAATGCCATATTGCAAGATGTACATTGTGAATTGGATCATACATGTTTTGGGTTGTTCATGTTTGCATGAGTATGATAAAGTATACCATCATGCATTCATCTCTCATGCATTGGAGTCTATGTTTTCAAAAAGAAAAGAGTCAAAGTATGTTTTATCACGACCCCAAATGCTAGGATAGGGAAATGTACTAGTGAAACTCTTTGTCCACTCTAGAGTGTTTAAAGTCGAGTGGAGACCCCTGGGTCAATGAAATATAGTGGACTTGCCTCAAAGGGTTCCTTAAGGCTAAGGATACCGGAGCGAGGTTACATCTAAAGCTAGTGGGTGCCATACCATGAAGGTGATTTGAGCGAACTGCTGTGAAAGAATATTTTTATGTTATGTCATATTCACCTCGATCAAGGGGATCGTTGGTTGATTAGTTAACTAGCGGGGAATACACAGCTCTTAGGGGAGCTATGAGGTATCCATCCATGTGAATCATGAAATGAACAAAGCATTTCAACTATATGTTATGATACGCTATGACATGCCATGATACATTATGATATGCCATGATATGATATGTTATGTTATGCCATGATATGTTACGATGTGATATGATCACAACATGAAAATGTTATGAAAAGATGAGAATGGCATGATATGTCATTAAATGATATGAATGACATGATATGCTATAACAAGAACAAGAACAAGAACTCGAGCTTAAATGATATGAACATGTGTTAAGAAGTCAAAAAGAAGAAAAGTTGTTTTATGAAAAGTCTATGTTGCATATGTCAAAGTTTTTACATTAAAGTTCATGTCTATGCTTTTATTTATGGATTGCAATTATTTTATGGTTTACTTGTATATGCCTATGATATCTTCTATATGTTGACTGTTTACATGCTGAGATAAATCTCACTGTGATAGTTTTCACTACTATTCCCCACTTGAAATGGTAGAAGTTGTGATAGGTTTAGATGACAAAACTCAAGAGGACCAAGGTACCCCTGTCTAGCCAAGAGTTGCCTAGGAATAATGAGAGCCGAACTGAGCCCTCACTTTTGGATAGGGTAAAGAGTGCCAACCGGCTTATTTTCGAGGCTTTACATCCTATAGAAGAGATGAAGAGGTTGACGAATAGGGACAAGGATTGCTTTTTGTAGAAAATAAAGAAGCCAGACTAAAGTAGTACCTTGAGGAAAAAGAAAGAAAGAAATGGGACCATGGAAAGCAGAAAGGAAATGACTATGGTTTCATTTGTGGAAACAATATTTTGGATGGTCCCTTGTTTGAGAGTTTATTTTGGAGAACAATTAAACCTTTCGATGGTTATTATGAAATTTTCTATTTTGAGATTTATGTGCTTTGGTAGCATGATATTGGTCTTGTTTACTTTACTTAAGTAGAATTTTCGCTGTGGTATACTTCATACTTTTAGTTATAAATAGGTACATTGCATCTTAACTGTCATGTATGTGGGGTATGTCGCCTTGTGTTACATGTCCCGACACTTCGGTCTCCTTTCAATTCCAAGCAGGGTGTGGGGGTGTCACAAAAGTGGTGGTATCATAGTTATTACATCTCAGGATAAACCACAAGTTGTCCTAGGAATATATGGTACCTAATGTTAGGATTGGAATCTAGTAGTTATAGGCTTGAATCTTATAGCTATAGCTTTAAATCTTTAAAGAGGCACATTTAGGATGTGTATGCAGTTTGAACTCAAATTGTGAAGTGAATGAGTAAATCTTTGTTTTTAGGCGAAGCTGATAAGCATTGGTTTTGTGCATTTTAGGAGGATAGGACCCAATGGTGTGCAGACAACGTGATGTTGTTTTGCCAAGGTCACGAGAGCAGGAGGCTGAGAACCCTTAATTGGAAGGAGGACAGGCAATTATAAGGTGAGTTCTGATTGAAGGTTGAAGGAAGGAAATAACGGTTTTAACAGTTGTGTTCAAAACGGTGTGCTTTAAGCTTAGTGAAATGATGCATATTGTGTTTAAGAGAGAAGCAGATTGTGGGCGACAACATGGTGCTTTGCACCTTTAATGAAACGGTGCATTGAAGGTATTCAAAGAAGAGTTGGTTGAGAGCAAAGCGACGTCATTGTTCATTTCCAGTTAGTTAGTTAGTTTGTTATTTTGTTAAGAGTTTGGAATTGTAGTATAAAGCACTCCTTAGTGTATTGTAAAGGGCATCTGAATTCTTGTAAGTGTTACAGAGGGAATGTATGGAGCTTAGAGGTTGCTCGAAAATCTCTTCTAGGGATTATAGTAGATTCTTGGTTCATTCTTGTGTTCTTGTTTTTTATTCTGAGTGAGAGTCTCTTGCATTCTTGCATCATACTGTTTTGGGTTCATTTGCTTTCGATGGTATTGTTCATTAGAGGTTAAAGAAGGCAAGAGGTATGTGACAATTGGTATCATAGCAGTTGATCCTTACAATGGTAGACAGGACACGTGGAGCAAAAAAGTCAGCAAGAAGTCTCTCAAAAGCAGTAGGAAGTGGTGCAGAAACAATTGGAGCATCATTAGCAATCCAAGTACTCTGGCATAACTGAAAGGTTAGATCAAGTTTCAGAAATGTTAAGATCTGTGGTTGAAACTGTAAATGTAATTTCTCATTAGGAGAGAGAGGTCTCTAGAGATAGAGATCATGAGACTAAAACTCGTGAGGAAAGGGGTATATTTTAGAGGAGTTTTCGATTGCATTTTCCACATTTTAGTGGAATTGACCCTGCTGGTTGGATCTTTAAGGCCAACCAGTACTTTGATTGTTTTCAAGTACCATTTCATCAAAAATTAATGGTGGCATCTCACCATATGTAAGGGGAAGCTTTAGTATGGTACCAAAATGGGTTAGACTTGGGGCAGTTTAGTTCTTGGGAGACATTAGTAGTTGCTTTACAAGGAAGATTTGGGCCATCAGCATTTGATGACCAAATGGAGGCTTTAACCAGATTAAGACAAACTACTTCTGTTAGTTTGTATACAACTCAATTTGAGGCATTGTCTAATAGGCTGAAAGGGTTGTTTGAAAGGCATAAAATGAGCTTTTTTATAAGTGGATTGAAAGATGAAATTCGTATTCCTGTGAAAATGTTTAATCCACTAAACCTTGGAATTGCATTTGGATTAGCAAAGTTACAAGAAGAGTATGTGTTGTCTAGAAGAAGGTTGTGGAAGCCAATTGGCCATTATGCTGACAAATGGCTAGTTGAAAATGTATGTCCTACTGATCCAATTAATAAGAGCCAAAAGAGTTTTTTGCCTTTCAAAAAGGTAAACTCTTCTCATATAGATGAAAAAAGGAAAGAAGGTTTGTGTTTTCATTGTAAGGAGAAGTGGAACACAAGTCATGCATGCAAAAATCCCAAAGCTTACATCATTCAACCTAATTCTGAAATAGTGAACCAGCCTGTTGTGGAGGAGCCTGTGTTTACAGAAGATGGGGCATTTCTAGCTGTATTAGTGGTAATGCTATGAGATTGCATGGCAATGTGGGCTCTTGTATTGTGGAAATCTTAGTAGATTCGGGAAGCACATAATTTTTTGGATCCCTTAGTGGTTCAAGAGGCCAAATTGTTTATAAAATAGGATTCAACCTTGCAAGTGTGTGTGGCTAACGGTAAGAAGATTTTGACTCAAGGCAGTGGGCAGGAAATTGTTAAAATTCAAGGTTCTAATTTTTCTATGCCTTTTCACATTTTATCATTGGGGGTTGTGATGTAGTACTGGGAGTCCAGTGGTTGAAAACTTTAGGCTCTATTACTTGGAATTTTGTTGATATGTTAATGACTTTTGAATGGGCTAGTCAATTGATTAAGTTGCAAGGCTTGACTACTGCTAGTGTACATATGTTATCTGGTGCTAAAGGGTTTAAGTCAGATTTTGTTAATAAGCAAGGTTGGTTGTTGCAGTTGATGCTAGTTGAGCAGAAGCCTTTGGAAGTTTGTAGTGAAGGGCCAATGTCTAACTTACTCAAGGAATTCAATGATGTTTTTGCTAAACTAGTTGGGTTACCACCAAGGAGAGATTTTGATCATCCTATTAATTTGAAAGCGGGGGCCTCTCCTGTTTCTGTTCGACCATACAAGTATCCTCATTATTAGAAATTTGAAATAGAAAATATTGTCCATGAATTGCTGCAATTTGGTGTGGTAAGGCCTAGCCAAAGTCAATTTTCTTCTCATGTTCTGTTGGTTAAGAATGCTGATGGTACATGGCGTATGTGCATTGACTATAAAGCCCTAAACCAAGAAACCATTAAAGATAAGTTTCCAATTCCAGTTATAGATGAGCTCCTTGATGAATTGTCAGGGGCTAGAGTTTTTTCTAAACTGGATTTGAGGGCTGGATACCATTAGATTTGAGTAAGGGAAGGAGATATTGAAAAAACAGCCTTTAGAACTCATGAGGGGGCCCTCATGAATTCTTAGTGATGCCATTTGGGATCACTAATGCCCCTGCTACTTTTCAAAGCCTGATGAACCACATTTTTAAACCTTTTTTTGAGAAGACTTGTTCTGGTTTTTTTTTTTAATGAAATTCTGGTTTATAGTAAGAATGTTGAGGAGCATTTGGTGCATGTGAAAACTGTTTTGGGTATATTAAGGCAACATACTTTTTATGCAAAAATGCCAAAATGTAAGTTTGGGGTGCAAGAGATTGAATACTTGGGCCACATTATCTCTGGAAAGGGGGTGCAAATCGATTCCTCAAAAAAGCAGCCATGGTTCAATGGCCCATTCCTAAAACCTTGAAGTCCTTCAGAGGGTTTTTAGGATTGACAGGCTATTATCGAAAGTTCATTAAAGGGTATGGTTATATAGCAGCACCTCTAACATAATTATTGAAAAAGAATTCATTTTGTTGGAATGAGAAGGCTGCTGCTGCATTTGAATTGTTAAAGGTAGCTGTTAGCAATCCTCTTATGTTGAGGTTGCCAGATTTTAATAAAGCATTCACCATTGAGTGTGATGCTTCTGGTGTACGTCTTGGTGCAGTTTTGATGCCAGATTCTCAACCCATTGCTTTTTATAGTAAAGCTTTGAAGGTAAAATCATTGTTATTGTCGACTTATGAAAAAGAACTATTAGCCTTAGGGTTTGCTATTCCAGAGGTGGAGACCTTATCTTTTAGGCCATTCATTTAAGATCAAGACTAACCAGCAAGCCCTTAAGTTTTTAGTGGAACAAAAAATTGGGATTGAGGCACAGCATAAGTGGGTTTCAAAACTCATTGGTTATGATTTTTTTGAAGAATCTAAAAAGGAAAAATAGAACTTGGTGGCTAATGCTTTTTCTAGGAAAAATGAAGAAAAGCAGTTGGTTTTGGCAATGATATCCTTTCCCACCCCCTTGTGGATTGATGAGTTAAAAGGGAGTTACTCTTTGTGCTCAAGGGTTTCAGATATTGTCAATAAGTTGCAACTTGGTGAGCAGGGACCTAACCATTTCTCCATGCAATAGGGATTGCTACTAAGGAAAGGCAAGATGATGGTTGTTCCTTCATCCTCCATTCAGTCCAAGATCCTTGAATACATCCATACCAACCCATAAGCTGGCCATGTGGGTTATCACAAGACATTGCAGCGAGCTAGAAGGGAGTTTTGGGGGGAAGGCATGAGAAAGGATGTCAGGAGATTAGTATGAGAGTCTGAACTTTGCCAAGTTAGTAAGAATGAGAACATTCAATACCCTGGTCTTTATAGCCCTTATTTGTACTTGAATCTCTATGGTTAGACATTTCCATGGATTTCAGTGAAGGCTTACCTCTTTCAAATGGGGTTTCTGTGGTTTTTTCTGTTGTGGACAAATTCACCAAGTTTGCTTTTCTTGATCACATCCTTATATAGTAGTCAACGTGCTCAAGTATTCTTTAACGGTGTTTTCAAATTGCATGGCCTACCTCGTTCAATTATTTCAGATAGAGATACAGTCTTCACTAGTGCATTTTGGAGACAATTGTTTCAGTTGCAAGGAGTTTCACTGGATTTTAGTTCATCTTACCACCCACAATCAGATGGGCAGACAGAAGTTTTGAACAAATGTTTGGAGGGATACTTAAGGTGTTATTGTAGTCAGAAGCCTAAGGAATGGAATTTATGGCTACCAATGGTTGAATGGTGTTATAACACCACTGTCCATTCTACCATTAAAGTTACTCCTTTTGAGGCCCTTTATGGATACCCTCCTCCTAAATTATTGGCTTATGTGCTAAGTACTTCTTCAAATGATACTGTGGATAATCACCTCATGTCAAGGGAAGAATTATTGTCCTTGTTGAAGGATAATATGCTCAAAGCACAACAAAGAATGAAGTTTTTTGCTTGACAAAAAAAGGAGTGAAAGATCATTTGTGGCTGGGGATTGGGTGTTCTTGAGACTTCAGCCCTGTAGACAAAGACAGTAGCCATGAGGCATAATATGAAGATAGCCCCACATTTCTATGGCCCTTTCTAGATTGTGCAAAAGCTAGGTTCTATGGCGTATAAGTTGAATTTGCCTAAGTCTTAAAAAATCCACCCAGTTTTCCATGTTTCGTGCCTTAAGAAGAAAAGTGGCCAGAAACTTGTACCTTTGCCTTCTTTACCTCCTATTGATTCTAATGGTCAGTTACAACTTGAGCCTTAGCAGATTTTAAAGAGAAGGTTACAAAGAAGGGGCAATCATGCTACTACAGAAGTGCTGGTCAATTGGGTAAGGGCTATAGCTGAAGATGCTTCTTGGGAGAGTTTTTGGAAGCTGCGCGGACTTTATCCTCATTTGGTGGGTATTGTACTTTGAAGGTGAGTTCTGATTGAAGGCCTTGTGGGCAAGTCCTTTAAGGAGGGGAGAATGTAAGGTGAGTTCTAATTGAAGGTTGAAGGAAGGAAATAATGGTTTTAATAGTCGTGTTCAAAATGGTGCGCTTGAAGCTTAGTGAAACGGTGCATGTTGTGTTTAAGAGAGAAGTAGATTGTGGGCGGCAATACGGCATGTTGCACCTTTAATGAAATAGTGCTTTGAAGGTACTGAAAGAAGAGTCAGTTGAGAGCAAAGCAACATCGTTGTTCATTTCAAGTTAGTTAGTCAGTTTGTTATTATGTTAGAGTTTGGAATTGTAGTATAAAGCACTCCTTTGTATACTGTAAAGGGCATCTGAATTCTTGTAAGTGTTACAGAGGGAATGTATGGAGCTTAGAGGTTGTTCAAAAATCTCTTCTAGGAATTATAGTAGTTTCTTGGTTCATTCTCGTGTTCTTGTTCTTGATTCTAAGTGAGAGTCTCATGCATTCTTGTATCATACTGTTCTGAGTTCATTTGCATTCGGTGGTGGTGTTCATTAGAGGTTAAAGGAGGCAAGAGGTACGTGACAACAATCACTAAAGCTATACGATAAAGGACTGAGGTACTGAGATCCCACATGGAACAAGGGCAGAATGTGAGGTAAGAGCCGCCTAGAGGTGAGAATGGAGGATGTCGATTTGAAAGGTTTCTGGTGTATAGGTATCCAAACTTTATGGGTATGGAAGGAGCTCTAAGAGTCAACAAGTGGCTTATCGACTTGGATAGGACCTTTGACATTAGTGGATGTATAGAGGATTAGAAGGTCTAGTATGCCAAACACTTACTCCAAGGAAGGAGAGGCTGGCTTATCGTGGGATATGAAAAGGCAACTTTTGTAACAAGAATTGGAAGATGTGGCTACTCTTACTTGGGAGTGCTTTAAGAGAGAATTTGATAGTTGTTTCTTTTCGAAGATGGCCAAGCAGCAAAAAGGGTTGGAGTTTGCGAACTTAACACAAGGGAATGTGACGGTAGAGAAATACGCAGCTCAATTTATGGAATTGGCAAGATTTGCCCCTAATTTGATTGGAATTGAGCAGATGCAAGCTTAGAAGTTTCAAGATGAATTGTAACCGAGGATTCAGATTCAGGTTGCTTGTTTGCAGATAGAAAACTTCCAAGAATTGGTGAATGTCGCATTAATCGTGAAAGTGGAATAGAGGAGCCTAATTTTACAAGTCCATATGAATCAGAAAAGAGGAATGTCCTACTCACTGGGAAAAGATGCTGGAAAAAGAAAGATTCCCTATGTGATGGACAATGGAGGGGGGAAAGTAGTCGAAAGTGTGGTACCAGTTACACCCCCACCTTGCCGAAGATGTAGATGAGAGCATAGCGGCGAGTGTTGATTCGCTATAGGAGCATGTTTTTGATGTGGTCAGATAGGCCATATGATTTGAGATTGTCCATAGAATACATATGGAGGAGCAACAACGCCAGGAATTAAAGGATAGACCCCCATGAAGGCTAAAATCTATGCGATCACTCCAAGAGAAGTGGATTTGGAAACTAAGGAAGTAATAGATGTCGAAGTAATCACTGGTAACATTCCAACCCTAATGTAGTTGGTAGTTTATGTTTGCTAAGAATTCTTGAGTAACCTTACCTTCTAGGTAAGGTTAAGTTGATGCAACAGTTGGCATGTCCTCTATTTGATTCTGGAACATCGTGTTCTTTTGTGTCGTATGATTGCATAAGAAGATGTAAGTTAGTGTGGAATTCTTGTCTCATAAAGTTTTAGTAGCTATTCTAAATGGAAAGATAGTTAGATGTACTCAGATAGTTAAGAATTGTCTGTTGGAAGTCGCAAGACTGACCCTGACTATGGATTTAATTGTCTTCCATTTAATGAAATTTGATTTGATCTTAGGAATGGATTGGCTATCTAGGCATTATGCTAAGATAGATTATCGAGGAATGAAGGTGATTTTTGAGTTACCCTCAAAGGACATAATTTGTTACATGGGAGAAGTGGTAAAGTCGATTCCATCAATCTTAATGGTAGGAAGAGTGAAGAAAGCTTTGAAGGAAGAAGCCATTGCATATCTAGTGGTTAGGACTAGTGCAACCGAGGAACCTCTAGGAGTCAAAGGGATTCTGGTGATAGAAGAGTGTCTCGAAGTTTTTGTTGATGATCTGCCTGGATTACCCCAAAACTAGGAGACGAAGTTTGTAATTGAATTATAGCTAGCTATGGCCCGAATGCATAAGGCACCTTATCGAATGGCGACGATCGAGTTGAAGGAGTTGAAGACTCAGGTCGAGGAACTTCTCATAAAGTGATTATTCATCCGAGTTCATCCCCATGGGGTGCACCACTCTTATTTGTGAAAAAGAAGGATGAGACCATGAGGATGTGCATTAATTATTAGGATTTGAATAAGGTAACCATTAAGAATAACTACCCCTTAGCTTAGATCGACGACTTGTTGGATTAGTTGCAAGGAGCTTCGGTATTTTCTAAGATAGACCTACGATCAGGGTATCATCAGTTGTAGATTAGGGATCAAGATGCACCTAACACAGCCTTTCAAACTTGTTATGGACACTTTGAGTTTTTAGTAATGCCTTTTGGACTGACGAATGCCCTAGCAACATTCATGGATTTCATGAATTGGATATTTAGGCAGTACGTAGATAGCTTTGTAGTGGTGTTCATTGATGACATTTTGATCTACTCCCGAAGTGATGAAGAACATAGGGAACACTTGAGGATAGTATTGAGGACTTTACAAGAACATAAGCTTTATGCCAAACTCAGCAAGTATGAGTTTTGGCTCAAAGAAATGAAATTTTTGGGGTATGTCATTTCCAATGAAGGTGTGGTTGTAGACCCTGTTAAGATAGAAGCAGTAATGGAATTGTAGAAACCATCCAATGCCCATGAGATACGGAATTTTTTGGGTTTGGAAGGATATTATTGAAGATTCATCAAAGGATTTTTGAAACTATTTGGTCCCTTAATGGAATTGACGAAGAAGAATGCCAAGTACGCTTGAAGTGAGGAATGTGAAAGGAGTTTCCAAGAACTCAAAAGGAGGTTAACCACGGCACCTGTGTTGGCTTTACCTAAGCCTCATAAGCCATATGTGGTTTATAGTGATGCCTCTAAAATGGATTTAGGGTGTGTATTAATGCAAGAGGATTGAGTTGTTGCTTATGCCTCACGAAAACTCAAGGATCATGAGTGGAATTACCCTACTCTTGATTTGGAATTGGCTGCTATAGTCTTTGCAATGAAATTCTGGAGACATTATCTTTATGGAGAAAAGTGTGAGGTGTACACTGACCACAAAACTCTAAAGTATCTATTTAGTCAAAAGAAGTTGAATATGAGACAGAGGAGATGGGTAGAGATGATCAGCGATTACCAATGTGAGATTAAGTATCACCCTGGAAAAGCCAATGTGGTAGCAGACACCCTTAGTCGTAAGACTCAGCTGACATGCAATCGCTTTTGGCATGAATACGTGAATTGTTGATTGGTAAGCTGCCAAGAGATATCAGGTTAACGGTGGTGCAAGAGATTGTGCCATTAACTGATCGACAGGAAATTCTAATATTCGAAGGACCCACAACACTTTTTGATTGGTCAAGGTGGAATGTTGTATTACAAGAAGAGGAAAGTGATTCCTAATGTTCCAGAATTAAAGGAAAAAGTTTTGAAGGAAGCCCATTGCACACCATATACTACTCATCCTGGTAGCACCAAGATGTACCAAGACTTGAAGGGACAATTTTGGTGGGAAGGAATAAAAAGAGATGTGGTGGAGTTCATTGCGAAATGCTCAATCTGTCAATTGGTAAAGGCTAAGCATAAGAGGCTAGTGGGAGAACTGCAACCATTACTGATTCTAGAATGGAAGTGGGAAGATGTATTTATGGATTTTGTGATAGGTTTGTCAAGGACATTGTTAGGGAAGAATTCGATTTAGGTCATAGTTGATCGTTTGACCAACAGTGCACATTTTCTACCTATTACTAATACAAACTTTTTGGAAAAGCTTTCTCGAGTTTATGTTAAAGAGATAATCAAGCTTCATGCCTATCATCCACAAACAGATGGACAGACGAAGCGTACATGTGATGACCCGCTTTTACGTGTATTTTCACTGAAGTGTTGTTTTTATTTTAATTAATATATTGGTTTATTTATTTTAAATTAATGTATTTTAATTGGTTTTTATTTATTTGATGCGGTGTTTAATTTATTTAGTCGTTTTACGGTTTTTAAAATCATTTTCGGCGGATCAGTTTTGGTTTTCGGAGTGAGGACTGGACCTCATTTCTTTTCCCTCATCTTTTCTTTTTCTTTTCTCTTTTTCCTTTTTCTTTTTCCTTTTTCCTTCTTTTTCTTTCTTTTCTTCTTCTTTCTTCTCCTTTCTCTCCCGCGTACACCAAATAGCTTCTTTTTCTCCTTCCCGTCGCTGTCCCTTTGACCGCCCAGTTCTCTGCCATCCGGCCACCGTTTAGTGCACCACCACCACCATTCTCTTCCCCTTCCACCGTTAGCAACCGCGAGCTCTCGGAAGTCACTGCACCTACTCTGTTTTTGCCCCTGTCGCAAGTTGCTTTTGCAGCCCAGAACCGCCGCTCGCCGGTGGCATGGCCTACACCACCCATGCAGTTCTCTTCCCCTCTCACCGGTGAACATCCCCACCAAGTTTCACCTCCATCTGAGCCACCGTTAGCCACCACGAGCTCCTCCAAGCCATACGGTTTTTCACCGTTTCTGGCGCCGTCGCACCACCTCCAGCTACTATCATTTCACAGCTACTTCCCCTACCTCTTGCCGACCTAAACCACCCATTTCTGGCCTCGATCTGTTGCCGGAGCAGCTCCCACGAGCTCAACTCCGTTCAGCCCCTTTTTGGCCTTCGACCGCCATTTCCACCACCACCCACGTCCAAAACTCATTTCCCTTAGTTTCATAAATATCTCAAGGCCATTCCCTATCAATCCCGAGCCTTGGTTGGTCCCTGTTCAAAAGTGGGTATTTTACAACCCACGGCCACAGTGTAAATTATACTGTTACGTTGGTTTTCCTTCGTCGTTTGCAACCCTGCGAGCTTTCAAAAAATACCATATAGCGCTGTAAGTATTTTCCAAACTCTACTTTTAGATTTAAATATATTTTGCTCATTCAATAAATATTTATCTGTTGGTTGGCTGATTCCGGACTGAGTCCGAGGAGTTCGGGGGTCGGATGGATGGAGGACGGAGTTGCTTGTTTTATTGATTTATGGTTGGTTGATCGTTTTGTGCATTGAAATCGCATTTACATGGTGCATGCGCGTGCATTTTATTTAATTTGAGAAAATCCTGTTTTATCGTGTAAGTGGATTTTCGGGTGCGTGTGTATCACGACCCTAAGCCGGGATGAGGTATTATTCCAGTGGAGCTCCTCTGGTCACTCGGGAGCGTAATCAACTGAGTGACGTCCCCTGAGTTGTCGCTGGACGACGACGGGAGCGGGGGTTAGAGGATGCTTGGCTATGAACGCGCCGGGCGTGGAACCGGGCATCGCTCTATGCACCGACTCCGTGGCCCTTTGCTAGCGAGGGCTAGAGGATGCTTAGCCACGAACGGGGCATTGCTCGTTTAGGTGTCACAGGCGTGGTCGTTACCTGCGGTGTGGCACTGGAGCCAGGGTGTGCGGATGACCCCTAGGGGAGGTCATGGTGCATACGGTTTAATTGGTAAATGGTTTGAGTTTGATATGGGCCAAATGTGACTTTTGGCGTGATATTTGGAAAGGGTTTGTTTTTGGGCCAAATGGGATTTTTGGCGTGTGTGGAAAAATATGATTTTATGGGTTTTGCGCATTGGCATCACTTCATGTATATTGTTTGAGTTCTATATGCTTTTATCTGGTGGTGTTTGGATTTTATTTACCTGTGGCACCATTTTTGGTTCCGTAGATTTTGGTGCAGAGATCGAAGATGAGGAAGAGGAGGCTGAGCCCGAGGACGCGGCTCCGCCGGGGTGCTGAAGTTTATGCTTTGTATTTAGTTTAAAATTATGTTTGTGTCCTGTAATATTTATTTATGTATGTTTTGAACAGCTTTGTATTAAACAAGAAAAAATTCTGGTACTTAGTTATTGACTTGCTTTTCGCTGCGTATTTCTCGTGCACATTCGTCGCTTATACACACACTTGACACTCGTCGATAGGATGATGACCCAGTATGTCATCATCCAGACATCTCGATTTCCCCGTGTCCGTGCATGGGGATTTGGGGGCGTCACAGTACAATCCGAACATTAGAAGATATGTTGCGTGCTTGTGTGATGGAATTAAGTGGCTCCAACTTACTTTGGATAGGACTTGTATATATTTTGTGAACATTTTGTTGATCTTTCATTGGTTGAATCTTGTTATATTGTGGTATGTGTATTCAATTTTGACATGAAGATGAAATGCCATGTTTTTATGACGGTTTGTTAAAGTGTATTTCAAAATTGCCATGATTAGGGTTTTGGTTTTGACATGTATATGTGCTATGCATGCTTGTTTTGAGCTATGAACGTGTAAAGGCATGAGAATATGAGTTGTAATGATGTAAATCCTTGTTTTGAGGACTTGGATGTTTTGGCCAAGGCCATATTAAGGGAATCTGAATCTGTTTTGGGGTTGGATGAGTGTGATTCAAGTATGTTTATATATATTCATCATATGATTGCATGTTCTAATATTTTCAAGCCATATTGTGAGATGTACATTGTGAATTGGATAATACATGTTTCGGGTTGTACATGTTTGCATGAGTATGGTAAAGTATAATGTCATGTGTTCATGTCTCATGCATTGTAGTCTATGTTTTCAAAAAGAAAAGAGTCAAAATACGTTTTATCACAATTCCAAATGCTAGGATAGGAAAATATTTTGGTGGAACTCCCTATCCACTCTAGAGTGTTTAAAGTCAAGTGGAGACCCCTGGGTCGACGAAGTATAGTCGGTAGGCTTGAAGGGTTCCTTAAGGAAAGGATACTAGAGTGTAGTTGCACCTAAAACTAGTGGGTGCGATATGGTGAAAGTGAAGTAAGCGAACTGCCGTAAAAGAATATATTTATGTTATGACGTAGTGTAATATCCCGTTCATTCTCTCTCTTATAGTTACGAGTCTCGTTTTATGTGCCGAATCCCGATGGTGTGTTTTAAAGATATCTGGTGATTTTTAAAGTAAGCTCAGTGTTTTAAAACCTTCAAATATTTTAAATGTCTTGGAAATATTTATATGATATATTTTTAGTATTATTGAACCAAGCCTGATTTTAAATAAGACAATCATAATATTTTTGAAGAACTCCAAAAATATTATAATTATGAAAAATCATTTTATTAAATGATTTTAGTCATTTGAAAATATTGTGAGATTTAAATTTATGTTAAAATCTCTAATTTATTTAAATGGTTTTATTCTCTTAAAAATTAATCAGCAAAACTTCATCATTTAATTGAGGATGAAGATTATATTTTATAAATTAAATTTTAGTTAAAATAGTATTTTATCTTAACTCTTCTTTATGTTTTCAGTTAAATTAATATTTACGTATTTTTAAATCAGTGTTTTAATTCCCCATTGTTGGATTAGATTGGGAACCATAGGATGAAGGGCCTAGATTAAATATCCAAGCCCTCCCCCTTTTTCCTTCACTTTTCCCTTTCCTCTCTCTCTCTCTCTCTCTCTCTCTCTCTCTCTCTCTCTCTCTCTCTCTCTCTCTCTCTCTCTCTCTCTCTCCTTGAGACAGATGGAAGGCCTCTCCCCTCCACTGAACCCCTTCTCCTCCAGCCCAGCTCCACTGTTGGCCACCACTAGCTGCCACCTCACGTCGGCCACCTCCCAGCACCCTCCAGCACCCCCTAGCCACGGGAAGCTCATGACAGCTCCCCTCTCTCACCATTTTCCACGCTTCACGCACGGGTGCTCCACCCGTGTATTGCCACCACGCACTGCCACTACTAACGCCTTCCCCTTATGTAGGCAAGCCTGCACCATAGAAACAAACCCCCATGCAACCCTATCTCTTCCGCTATGGTAGCTCAACCTGAAATGGGTTTAACCCATTTCTCTCCACCGTGCGTTGCCATCATCAGTCCATAGCCCCACAGAGCACCACCACCACCTCATTGGCTCTACCCCACCGTCAATTCCCTTTCCCCCATGGTCTCTCCCCCATCGCAACTTTCCCTCTCCATTGCATGAAACCCATGCAGGTTTCTCCACCCACACCATCGTACACGGCCACCCATGCCACTGCACCACCACCAATGGCCTCCCTTGACCACCATGACCTTCCCGTAGCCTCCTTATGCCCAGCCAAGCCCTCCACCTCCCTCACACCCTCTCACTCTCCAATGGGTTTCTCCACCCATTTGGCTAGATCTGCTGCCCTCCAGCTATCGTGCCACCTCCTCCTGGCCACCTCAACTCCACCACACCTCCCTCAAGCCCTCCATGGCCAACCATCAACCAACCAAACCCTCTCAACATTTCCTTTCTTGAGACCCACAGATTTCTCCTTGTAACCCATGGCCTCCAACACCTCGGTGCCACCGTGCTCCTCCATGCACTGCCACGAGACCAACATGAGCTTCCCCGTGGCCACCCCTTCCAGATCCATCAACCCAATGCCTAACAGCTCTGAAGTGCCCAAAATAGCTAACATACTCAGTTTATTCGCCACGTACAACTCTTCCGATGCCTTCAATCGTGTCGGGTAGTAAGTAACGCACGGGTTAGTCCCGATGATTGTATAACCCTCTCTTGCTTGTTATTTATGTTAAGATGTTAGTTGGTTATTTCTGGAGTTCACTGTGTAGTGAATTGTTGGGTGTAGTTGTGAAGTGTGTTGTGAAGTGTTGTAAACTATGCTATGAAGTGTGTGCTGTAGTAGTGTGTGTTGTAGTGTGAATGGAAGGGAGATCACGTGGAGTGTGCTCTATATAGTAAAGTCTTGATGCATTGAATGGCATGTCACCAAGGTTTGGATGGCATAGTTGAGGAGCATAGAGTGTGTTGTGTAGCATTGGAAACTGTGGAACAGTGTCCTAAAGTAGTTATGAGGTGACCCTGTCATAGTGACGAGTGTCATGGTGTAGCTTGGGATTAGCCTCGATCTACACGACAGGATGGAGGCATAGTGTGAATGGGTCTTATCGTATTAAGTGTTGGGATAAACTTGTAAAGGGCTGGGAAGTAAGAAAGTTCTGCTGACCGAGTTTAAGTAGAAGTTGGTATCAGAGTATGGAGCTTGTTTATACAAGCAGGGGTTCAAAAAATTATAAGTTAATCTTAGATGATAAGGGGGTGAGGTACATATGCATCTGGTGAGACACCTGTATCAGACAGATTTACCATAGATAATGGGTAATCTATCCTAAGCATGGTTACACAATGTTTAAGCCTCAGAGTTGGCTTAAAGTCATGTGGCATATATGGATGGGTATGAGGATTTAGTATAGGCTAGGATGCATGAAGGAAGTGACGGGTGTACTGTCTATGATTGGAATGCATGACTTAGTTGGTTTGAGTCATGCATCAAAATGTGGTTAATAGGAGAGTAAGACGAAGGTCTCAGTGTCTTAACCCTAAGGTGAATCATGGAGGTTCACTTTAGTGGATGAGCACTTGAGGTAGAATGTCGAGTTGGAAGAGGTAGTGACTGTAAGTAGTCCCAAAGGTTTTAGCATAGTAAGGGATACGTAAAGGCACGAGATAGAAAGAGATTGTTTCCAAGTGAGGTGTAGTTCTATTTCTAATTTAGTTGCTTACATACTAGATTGAGAATGACACTAAGGTTATATGTATGCATGTTGGTTGCCATTTGACAGCACATGAATGGACTACATGAAATGAGTATGGCATAGAGTCCAAATATGTATTATGTTCATACTCTTCTAGAGTTTTCTGAAATAAATGAATGAAATAGAAATGAAAATAAAATAATTTTCCTTTACAAAATGACACAAACGATGTTTTAAGAAAATAAAAGTCTTCAAGTATATGTATGTAACGACCCTTCTTGGCAGCCCCATTTCATGCACCCCAAAGTATTAAGTGTATGTTTAAGAATGGATGTCATACGTAGTAAGGATTGAATGTATTTTCATGAAATGAAATGCAAGGCTTATGCCTCATGCTTTAAGCGATGCTTTAAACAATGCAAAGAAAGTATTTTAAAATGTCCCTATGAAAGATGTTGTTTAAGCGATTCCTTGAAAGTTGATGTTTAAGCTCATGCCTTTAAAGAATGTTTATGCACAAATGGACTGATGAATGAAAGAAAGAAAGAAATGACTGAATGAATGAATGTTTTAATGTAGGACAGTACTAAAGCTACATTAAACTATAAAATAAAAAATGAAACAAATATTCAAATATTACAATTAAAACATCCCATTTGTTCAAATATTGCATTAAGTCAGAATAAAAGAAAAAACAAGTAAAGAAAATAAGTATAGGATGGTGGTGGCATAGATTTTTAGGATATCATTAATTGCCATTGTTAGAACATTTTTTGAGATTAAATCTCCAACTTCTTTTGCATGTTTTGTTATAATCTTGCCTCTATACCCGCTGCATGAGCTAATTAAGTCTGCAACTCTCTTTGTTGGGACCTCAAATGTTCGATCTCTTGTCTTGCTTCATCTAATTCTCGAGAGTTAATATTTGATCTAACATGAGAAGAGGATGATGATGTCGAGGAAGGCTTAACACAACTTCCTAATCCCCTAAGATATTTGGAACATATTCCAAGAACTTGAGAAAAGATCTAAACATCATTCACAGATGATTCATTAAATGGAGCCGCAACATTTTCCATAAGTGAAACCATCTTGTCCTACAAAAAAACCATAAAAGATAGTTATAAACAACATAAATATTTTTAGACAATACAAAGAAAAAGCTTACATAATTTGCTTCTACTTCGGGACTGGTCCAAACCCCATCATGATTTTTATGTAATTTAGCATATAATTGAGTCAAATTATAGTCAAAATAAATTTCTTCTTCTTGTAGAAGGAAAATCTATATTATAACTTCAATTACTAATTTTGATATGTTACTATTTTACAGGGGACTTGTATAACATTACCAATGTTTTTGATAGTCGATGAAAAGATTAAGAATCCGCATGACGATTTATCATTAAATTTGTTCTATTTGCTTTTTTCACAATACTTCATTGCTATAAAAAAAGAAACAACATTATTACTATATTAGTTTAATACATCTATCATATGCCATAAAGAAATATAGAAGCGAAATTACCTGATATGAGGGATTTTCAAACATATCACAAAATTTCTCCCATTCGTTTGTTGGTATCTCTTGAAATGAGATTTTGACACGCCTCTGTTGCACTCCTAAACTTCTGATAGTGTGTGTGTCATCAACTTTTGTACCTTCGGAATGCATTCAACATCAACTCATCAACTGTTAGTCGATCCTCTCGCCGACTCAATTAAGTTCAAAATCATCATTGAAAAAATTATAAACGATTAATGCAAATACAAACTGATTATAAATTAACATGTTATACTTAATTATTTTCTAAGTTATGTTTTACCAGGCAATGATTTTTTATGTAGTCTTTCACATCTTAGGAAACTTGTGCCCTGAAGGATGTTACCATCAATGCATATGTGTGAGTAAGGGTACCAACATAAGAAGCAATCCAAACTGCCAAATCTCCAAAGCTACCAGTGTGATCATTAGGAATATCAACTTTAATTTTTCCATTTTTCCTTACTTTCTCTATGCATACACCCCTAGTGGCACCTTGAACTCGATGATGGTTTACAATAGTTATTAAATAATTAAAGCACATAATATAAAGAAAATTATTTTATTTTTAAAAAACTATTACTTAAATCATCGCGTAAACAAATAGTTTCTATGTAACTTACCTTGTTCTAGGTCTGGTGATGTTGGCCCACCAGACATGGCAGACGAACTAACTAGGGAGTTAGTAATGGATGGAGATGGCACAGGAGTTGATTTGCATTTGGGAGGCATATCTGTTTTAAAATGTAATAAATTATTATTTTGAAGAATGTTATTATATATTAACAACGATACTTACACAAAATAGATATCAATCACTATCACTTTTGCTGGACCAGTCACTCTCATTCTCACTAGACATTTCAGTTCACTCATATTCCTTTGACAATCCACCCTCAATTACTTCTAGTTCAACATCTTCTCTACTCAATTATCAATGTATAATTCTGTAATCGAACCTTCTGGATGAGACTTTTTCCCCATAGATCGCTTAAATTTTTCTAAAAAACATTCAATAGGATACATCCATCTATACTGGACCAGGCCAGCAATTAAAGCCTCAAGAGGAAGGTGCACATCCAAATGAACCATTACATCAAAGAATGAAGGTGGATACAAACTCTCTAATTTGCACAATATCACTGCAATGTCAATTTTCATCTTTATTAATACATCAACTTTCAATGTTATACTGCAAATGTCCCTGAAAACCCCCCCTAATTTTGTCAGAGCTACATGAACATCTCCAATAAGCTTTCCACGCACACCAACTGACTTTTTAAACCAATAATCTTCCAATCATGGGTTCGCACACATTTGGACATGTTTGAAACATAGCCATAAGGCAATTTAATTGCCATGAAACACTCATAGAATTTTTTCCTCTCTTCATTTGACAATGTATACCAACTAAGGGTCATATAACCTTAAGACTCATTATCTTGCAAATGCAACTCCCTTCTTATCCCTAACTCCTTTAAATCTTTACTAGGGTTAGTTGTATCTTTTGTCTTCCCTTCTATTGACATCAGAGTGCCTAGTATATTCTCCCATTTATTTTTCCTAATGTGCATAACATATAGATTATGATAACATATAGATTACGGCAAAGTGTCAAGGTAGACCAGTAGGGCAAGTAAAAAAAGATGGTTTTTTTTTTTTTGTCCAATTCAACTCCATTGATTTTTGTTTCATCTTTCAAGCTCTTCCATCCTTCCCAAATCCATTTTTTGGAACATCCATGAACTGCATTATAATATCTAGTTTAGACAACTACGGTGATGATGATCTGCGCTCAACCCCTTCATCAAACATGGCTCTACTTGAATGCCATCTATGATAATGTGGTAAATATCGATAGTATCCCATGAAACATAATTTTTGACCATTTTTCAACCATTGAGACTGAGTATCTTTATTACAAACAGGACAAGCCATTTTACCTTTTGTGCTCCACCCAGACAAATTTCCATATGCTGAAAAATCATATATTGTCCACAGCATTGTAGCATGCATCTTGAACTCCCAAATGAGATCGTATCATATGTACTAACACCATTATCCCACACCAAATCCAATCCGACCCCATTTTGGTATTTTTCGGCCGCCACACAAGGCAAATGGCCATAGAAATGATGCTTCATGTTCATTTAGACCTATTAAAACCAAGGATTCTTGATGAATCCTTGGTCTACACATTTGGTACTGAGTTGACTCAGCCATGGATTTCATGGTTGATGGCATTTGAATGGCTTCATATGTTGTTCGAACGCTGATTAGCCAAATAGATCCCTTTAGAGATTGAACATGATACCTTCCGTTCAAATGGTAATAATTTTAGCTGCAAAATTATTCGAACGGTTTGGCTCCCCGTTTGAACTTCCTATTTATGTATTTCTAATTAAGTTCATAGTCTCATAGGCCTCAAGTAGTTCAAACTACAGCCTGTTCCATTCGAATCAATAGTAATTTTTTGAACAGGTTTTAATGTAGTTTGAATGTTTGTAAAACAATCAAATCATTACATCTATTGTTCGAATTGTATTATTTTCGTTTGAAGAATTTACGTGGGTGTTCAAATAGAATATTCTTTGTTTGAACGTCATAGTAATATAATTAGATATTTTCAATTTATTTATATTTTTTGTCTATTGTTTTTATAAACAGTTAATTCATGGCATCCAACGGAAGAAAATGTGGGATAGAGGGGCAACCTAGAGGTGAAGGAGATAGTGAGGCGAGGAGGCCAACATTGGTTGAGCAAGAGATTATTATTGAAGACTTATGCAATTTTGTGTGGAATCATCGGAGCCTCTTTTCTATTATCACCGATAGGGCCCGATTTGTCAACAGCAGGGTGTGGCCTATCCAGACATGGTCATTGAGTTTTATAGGGCTATAGGTCTAACTTGAAGTCCTTCTCATTTTCTATTCGAGGAGTGACCATACTATATCAGCATATATTATTGTTGATTTTCTTGGGATCCCATGGGAGATTGGTGCATATCCTGCACAACAACTAGCAGCAGGGCAGATGGTGATGATGCCATGGAGGATGAGGCTCCAGCAGATGAGGGTCCCACAGACGATGAGTTTCGTCTGTTGATGCATGATGATTTAGCTCCTCCATATGATGGCAGCAAGGTGATCAAACAAGTTGATTGTATTACATTTTTTCACATGTTGAATTTGATTGTATCAAATAATATTGATCTAAGAAAACACAAGACTGATTTCAACATAGAACGGGCTTGATTTATGTTACGAATAGCCCCAGTAGACCCGATTGATCTGCCCTTATACTTCCTACTTTGCATCCGATCTAAGTCACTGTCTTCGAGTGGAGGTAGTCTACCATATACTTTGATGATATATAACCTCCTAGTCAAATTGGGGGTTAATGTGCTGATGATAGGGCAGAGGCAACCACAAATCGGGCTCCTCAACAAGATTACCTTCAGCAAGAGCAAGGGCCACTTGCTAAAATCTCGCATTATCTAGCTTCTATTGATGCAGCTTCTACTGATGCCATTGTTGATAGATAGTCTACAGGGGCTACAATGACGGAGATACGATCCCTCCTCGATAAGCATTGCACACTTTGATCCAGGATATGGAGAGGATCACTGATGCAGCTTCGACCTTTGCCTCCATGTTCTTGTGGAGCTATCAAATGGATTGTTGAATATTAATAAGAGGACAATGTCCTGCAATTCTTGATGGGGCTTAATGAGTCTTATGCTTATTTACAAAGTCAAATCTTACTTTTTGACCCATTTCCTCCGATTAATAAGTTTTTTCTCTTATCCTTCAAGAAGAAAAACAGAGAGCGAATTTGCTTCTGATTCTTTAGCTTCTAATGAAGATGTTACTATGTTGACTAATCATGATTCTATTAATTTGAAAAGTTCTTTTGGATCTAGAAATGCAAGCAAGTTGTAAATCGTAAGGAATGACCTTATTGTACCCACTGTGGTTTATCGGATCATACGGTTGCTAAATGCTATAAAATCTGTGGTTCTCCACCTGGATATAAAGCAAAAACTAGAAACCCTACTGCTAATCAGGCCACTGTTAGCCAATCTATTTTAGATTCGGTTCTGGTTCCAAATTTCCCTTTTTCTCAAGAGCAATGTCAATAGCTCCTTACATTTCTTCAAAATCAAACTAACTCTTCTTATATGAATCAAGTGGGTATAGTTCCATCTACTTCTCCACATGCACCATCAACTTCCTTTGCATCATCCTTTTCAAATATTTTGATTGCTGATTATTATTAGTCTTCAGTTTTATCTAATGTGGATACAATTGCATTTCATCAACAGTCTTGGATTCTTGATTCTAGAGCAAAAGATCATATGATTGGTTCTCTATCCTTTTTTCTTCAATAACAACCATTGTCAATATCTCTGTGAAATTGCTTAATGGTTCTTGTATTCAAATTACATTTATGGGCATGGCTAGACTATCTGATTCTCTAGTTTTGACTGATGTTCTATATGTTCCTACATTTGCCTTTAATCTCATTTTAGTTAGCAAGTTAACTACATAGCTACCTTGTTTCTTATTGTTCTTAGATGGTTTTTGTTATATCTAGGATCTCTTCAATTGGAGGATGATTAGAGTAGCTAAACATTCACAAGGTTTATATCATTTACTGTAAGTTCCAGGCACCTTTATTTCTTGTAAATCCATTACATTTTCTCATTGTAATCATGTCAAAAATAGTTCTCACATTTGGCATTGTTACCTTGGACATATTTTTTATTCTAGTTTGCATGATTTGTCTTCTGATATTTCTTGTTCTACAACTCCAAATAATAGTCATTGTGATGTTTGTCCACTTGCTAAACAGAAAAGACTTCCTTTTCCTTTAAGTTCCTCAACTTCTAACTCTCTTTTTGAGCTCGTTCATTGTGATGTCTAGGGGCCTTTTCCAATCACTTAATATGGTGGTTTTAAATTTTTTCTAACCATAGTAAATGATTACATTAGATGTATTTGAATTTGTTTGCTTAAATCCAAGTCTAAAACACGTTCATATTTACAATCTTTTTTTTTTTTTTGGTTGAAACTTAGTTTAATTGTAAAATCAAAGCCATTCGTACTAATAATGCTTTAGAGTTTGGTATGAAACCTTTTTTTGCTAGCAGAGGAGTTGTACACCAACATAGTTGTGCTTACACTTTTCAACAAAATGCCATTGTTGAAACAAAGCATCAACATATACTCAAGATCTCTTCATTTTCAATCAAATATTCCTTCACAATTTAGAGTGATTGTGTCCTCCCTGTTTATCTTATAAATAGAATTCCCATGCCTGTTTTAGTGCATAAATCACCATATGAAGTACTTTTCTTTTTGCTAAACCTCAATAAAATAATCCTATTTGTTATGCATCCTTACTTGGTAATCCTTCCTCTACCAAGTTGGTTGAGTTTGTGTATTCTTAGGATACCCAGCTGGTATCAAAGGATACAAATTGTATAATCTTCATACTCATAAGATCATCATTTCCAGAGATGTCATATTTCATGAACATCTTTTTTCCTTTCAGACTAGACTCACCTTCACAACATTTTTTCTCCGAAAAGTAGAATCCTTCTTCTTTCTATCCTAATCTTGTCTTATCAGTTCCTCTTCCAGTTGCTTCTATCACTTCATCATCTATACCCACTCACCCTAATACATCTCAGAATTCATCACCACCAATTCCTATTCACAAGTCTACAAGAAATAGAAGACTACCTTATTATTTGCAGCATTATCATTGTTGCTTGATATCAAATAATAAAGTTACCACTTCTCCACTGATTGATGGTTCTTCAGATTCAGGTACCCTTTATCCTAAGTCTTCATATTTGTCATATTCCAAATTTCCTTCTTCCTATAAGCATTTATGTTCCTCTATTGATTCTCTTTATGAACCCAAATTCTTTCATCAATCCATCACATATCCTCATTGGAGGGATGTAATGACAACTGAAATCAATGCTCTTGAAGCTAATAAAACTTGGATCCTAACTAATTTACCTCTTGGCAAGCAGCCTATTGGTTGTAAATGGGTTTACAAGTGTATGTTGAAATCTAATGGCACTCTAGAAAGGTATATAAGGCTCAGTTGGTTGCAAAAGGGTATGCTCAATGAGAGGGCATAGATTACTTTGATACTTTTTCTCTTGTTACGAAACTAACCACTCCTTAGTTGTTGCTATCCACAGTTGGGAGTTGCATCAATTAGATGTCAACAATGCCTTCCTTCATGGCAATTTGGATGAGGAGGTATAAATGAGACTTCCTCCTGGTTTTTCTAAACCTGGAGATCCTTGAGTTTGTAAGTTACTTAAGTTTTTATATGGCTTAAAACAAGTCTCTTGTCAATGGTTTTCTAAATTCTCTTCAACTCTAATTGCTTATTGATTTACTCAGTCAAAGTCTGATTATTCTTTGTTTACTAAATGTTCTGTGATTTTTTGTGGCACTGTTGGTATATGTAGATGATATTGTTATTGCCTCAAATCATTCACAAATTGTTACTAATCTTAAGGCTTTCTTAAATCTACATTTTAAGCTGAAAGATCTTGGTGTTTTGAGGTATTTTTTGGGGCTGGAAGTTGCCAAATATGGTAAGGGTATATCTCTTTCTCAAAGAAAATATGCTTTTAAAATTGTTTTTTATTCTAGTTTATTAGCAGCTAAACTTGCTAGCTGTCCAATGGATCAAAACTTAAGCCTCTCCAGAACAAATCTTGAGGTCCTTTACTTGCTGATCCAACCTCTTATAGAAGGTTAATTGGTCATCTTCTTTATTTGGCACTTACTAGACCTGACTTTCCTTTTTCTATTACTACTTTGAGTCAATTTCTAGATCAACCTCAATAGTCACCCTATGATGCAGCTGTTAAAGTGGTCAAATACATCAAAGCTACTATAGGCCAAGGATTGTTCTTCCCAAGCAGTTCTTCTTTGCAGCTTAGAGGATTTTGTGACTCTGATTACCTGCCCTGATTCTAGAAGATATGTTACTAGATTTTTCCCTTTTCTTGGAGATTCTTTAATTTCATGGAAATCCAAGAAGCAAGTTACAATCTCTAGATCATCTGGTGAAGCTGAGTATCAATCTACGGCTTGTACTTGTGAAATCAAATGGCTTATCTCTCTCTTTGCTGATTTTGGTAGCTCATTTACTTCTCCATTTGTTCTATATTGTGATGGTTAGGCATCCATTCATATTGCTACTAATCCAATTTTCCATAAAAGGACTAAGTATATTGAAATAGATTGTCATTTAGTTAGAGATATGGTTGAACATGGTGACGTTGTAACTCTTCATGTTTCTTCTAAACATTAGTTGGTAGATTTTTTCACTAAACCTTTGGCTTCTAATAGATTCCATACTCTTCTGAGCAAGTTTGGTGTTCTTAATTTACATATTTTAGCTGGAGGGGGCTATTACTAGTTATTGTATAATGTTATTTTTTACATCACATGTTCAGATAGGGGTGTAAAAATTAACCAAAAAATAGAAAAACTAGATCGGACCGGCTCGAACCGGTGGAACTAGTCCAGTCTAGGACCTATTCCCTTAGTTCCAAAACCAACCAGTATTAATCTAGTTTCGGTTCTATGCTTTTTAGGACCAGACCGAACCAGTTCACTATACTATATATTTTCAATTAGTTTTTTTAAATATTATATATAATTTATATATATAATATATAATAATATAAATTATAATTATATATAAGATAATGTTATTATAATTTATAACATAAAATCTTAATCTTAAACAAAACAATTTACTTAATCATATACTTTAATCATAATATATATATATTAATAACATTTTATGGCCTAATAAATTCTCAATAGATTCTTTTTGACAAGTACATTAGTAAATTAATATACATTATATACTAATGTATATTAGTTACAATTTATATTTTATGGCCTAATACTAATAGTCTAATATGATATTACTATTAATAATATATTTTAAGTCTATATATAAATTACTATATAAATCACTATACTAAATAATTATATATGAAATAATGATATAGTAATACTAATAGTATCACTATCAATGATATAGTTATAATAAATTAATTTCACTATAACAAATACTAATATATAGTTATTTTAATCACTATAACCAATACTAATATATATACTAATATTATTAAAGCTAGAAAACTAGACCGAAATGGACTAGAATGAGTAAAACTGGAGGTATTGGTTTAGGAGGATAACCGGTGATTAATTGGTTTTCGAAAATGTAAAACCTGTGTATATCAGTTCGGTCCCAAATTTTGTCCAAAACTAGATCAAACCGAACCAGTTATACCTCTATATTTAGTTGTATTCACGTGCACAGTTAACTAAAGTGTACCTAGTTACTTTTACTTAAATGAATACAGGATGAGGATGAAATGTGGTTGGAGACTATTGATGGGATGGAAGGAGAGGGAGTAAGAATATTGCTACTAAGAGGAGGATATCTCACCAAGAGAGAAATAGAGAGAACTCATCTGTAGAGAGAGAGAGAGAGAGAGTTGGAGTACTCAATGTAAAAAACATCTTTAAAGAATAAAGAGATCTATAGGATCTTTTACCTCTAACCATTTGGGTTTGAGAACTAAAAAACCTATAAAAGAGAGTAGAGATTTTCTGTAGAGAATGGACTTCTAATCCTTTGCTTTAGAGCTTTATGAGTGAGTATAATGGAAAATACAAGCCCCTTCATATAGGCAAGACTAGGACCCTTACTTATTACTCCTACAACTTTTGGACTACCCTCATTATTTTATCCATAAAAAGGTAGCAAGGGTTAACCACTTTATTTATTTAACTCCAATTACCTATGCTTTATAGATAAAGTGAATCATCTTAGATGAAGTGAACTACCTTAGAGAAGACAAATGGTTTTCTAGGGAAACCAAAAGTATAACATTCTCCCACTTGGTTCACTTAATAGGGAAATGGCTAAAAATAATGCCCTCAATTCTGTCAAGGTATCCTATACACGAACCATGGCAGTATTGCTCTCTAAAGTGAGCATTTCCCTTCCATTCGTCACAATGCATAGTATCCCTTAAAATAGTTTATGAACAACTAATAAAATTAATTTGAGTCCAACTTAATCACCCAATGGATATAATGAATTCGTTACTTTATGAACAAAACTAAATCTGAATTCAACTTCATTCTTTGTGGAATATATAGCAACATGAGAGAGATTACACTTAAGATAGGCCCATATGATCCACATGACCCCGAAGGTGTTTTACCATTAAACCTTTGTTCGTTGGATCGGCTAACGTCAAATCTGTATTGGTGTGCTCAATATAAACCACATTATTTTTTATGCTCTCTCTCACACTTAAATACTTTATATTGATATGCTTACTTCTGCTTCCGTTCTTATTGTTCTTTGAGAAGAACACTACATCGGTGTTATCACAAAGAATATTTATTGGTTTTTGAATGAAATTGACAACTTTAAGACCATAAATAAAATTCTTCAACCACATAGCCTGTGTCTTTGCTTCATAGCATGCAATAAATTATGCCTCCATAGTAGACATAGCAACTATAGAATGCTTCGTACTCTTCCAAGATATAGTTTCTTTAGCAAAAAGAAAGATATATCCAAAAGTAGACTTTTTGTGTCTACACAACCAACAAAATTTGAATCTGAATAGCCAACCACTTGCAAATTTTTTGTATGCCTGTAGGTTAGCATGCAGTCTTTGGTTTCTTGCAAATACCGCATCACCTTCTTTGCAACTATCCAATGTTGAAAACCTGGGTTACTTTGATATCGACCCAATAATCCCATTGCTAGACATATGTCTGAACGGGTGCAAACTTGAGCATACATCAAGCTACTCACTGTGGATGCATAAGGCACACTTTTCATTTGCTCTTGTTCCAATGCATTTTCAGGTGATTGACCTTTATGAAATTTATCACCTTTGATTATGGGAGCTACAGAGGCTTTACAATCTCTCATACCAAATCTCTATAAAGCCTTTTCAATATAGGCATTCCGAGATAGCTTTAAGACTCTTTGTTTCCCATCTCTATGAATATATATGCCAATGACATAAGAGGCTTCACCCATATCCTTCATTTCAAAGTTTTGGGAGAGAAAGTATTTAGTCTCATGTAACAAGCTGAAATCAAGAATGTCGTCTACATAAAGGACTAAAAAAATATTTGCTCCCACTGACCTTAAGGTATATATATTGATCAACAAGATTCTCGATAAAACCGTATGAGATGAGAATCTTGCGAAACTTTAAATACGATTGAAGGGAAGCATATTTTAGTCCATAAAGAGACTCCTTCAACTTGCCTACTTTCTGACTGTCATCATTGAAACCTTCAAGTTGTTTCATGTATACCAATTCATCAAGATACCCATTAAGAAAAGTTGTTTTCACATCCATTTGATGTAACTCTAAATTAAAATGAGCTACAAAGGCCATGATTATCCTCAATGAATCCTTATTAGAGATTGGAGAGAAGGTTTCATGATAATCTATGCCTTCCTTCTGACTGAATCCTTTAGCGACAAGTCTTGGCTTATATCGTTCAACATAACCAAAATAATCTCGTTTGGTCTTATAAACCCATTTGCAGCCAATTGCACCCCTTTTGGTAATTCGACGATATCCCAGACTTGGTTCTTATAAATGGATTAAACTTATTCCTCATGGCATCCAACCAAAATGTAGATTTATCTTCACTCATGGCTTGTGAAAATGTAATCTGAAAGTCCAACGTCAAAATTAGACTCATTTAGGTATACAATGTAATCGTCTAGAATAGCAACCTACATATTTTTGAGGATCTTCTTAGAGCAACTACTTCGTCATATGGAGATGACCTAATTGACTCAGACTGTAAATGCGAAATGACTTCAGGTTGAACCTTATTCATGGGAACATGTTGTTCTTGAATTGGTGTCATTGCATGATCTTGCAATCTATTTTGCTTTAAGACAACCATTCTTATGCAAAAGAAGGCAAAGTAGAATGTTCAAGTGTTTTCTCAAAAGTAACCTCTTGAGGATTCACACTTCCACTAGGTTGAACATCCTCTAGAAACCTTGCAATTTTAGATTCGATAATTCTAGGGCAATGACTGGGACAATAAAACCTATATCCTTTGGAGTTACTTGGATACCCAATAAAGAAACCGCTAGTTGTCCGTGGGTCTAACTTCTTTATTTTAGGATTATAAATCCTAACTTCAGCAGGATCACATGTGTATATGATTTAAGCTAGTTTCCACCCTTTCCTCAACTCGAAAAGTGTTTTAGATACAGACTTGGATGAAACCCTATTCAATATATACACTGCAGTTTTAAGAAATTCACTCCATAAGAAAAGTTGCATGTTATATTTACTAATCATGCTCCTTACCATATCCATTAGTGTACGGTTCCTTCTTTCAGCAACACCATTTTGTTGTGGTGTGCTAGGCATTGAATATTAGGCAACAATGCCTTCCTCCTAAAGGAAATTTGCAAATGGACCCTTCATTTATCCCTATTCTATGCATTTACCATAATATTCCCCTCGTCAATAAGATCTTACAATGTTAATTTTCTTTTCACTTTGATTCTCTACTTCTGCTTTATAAGCTTTGAAAGCATCTAATGCTTGAGCCTTGTCATTCAGAAGATAGAGATACATATACCTAGAATAGTCGTCAATAAATGAGATAAAATATCTCTGACCATTCAAGTAAGGGGTACAAAATGGTCTACAAATATCTGTGTGTATAATCTCAAGAATACTTGAGCTTCTTCTTGAACCCTAAAAATTATTGTTGGTCTGCTTACCCTTTATGCAGTCCACACAATTCTTGAAGTCACTTGTTAATGGTTTCCTTCTGGTGAGAAAACCTTTTTTTTTCAAGCCACTCTTTATAATTGATGTAGCTCTTCTTTACATGTCCATCTTTCTTGCAAAAGAAACAGGTCACCTTTTTGCCATTAGATCCATTGGATTTTGATGGCACATTATGCTTCCTTTTCTTGTGAGGTCCACCTTTACCTTTATTGGTCTTGACTTTATCATTCACGATCATATTTGCACTTTCAAGTCGATCATGCTTCATCCTTTCCTCTTCTTGCACACATATGGTCAGAAGATCCATAACTGACCTATTCTCCTTATGTGTTATAAGAGATCTTGAAAGACCCATACTCATATGGTAGTGAGTTAAGGATGAAATGGACCAAGAACGGCTCAAATATTTCTATCTTTAAGCTCTTAGGTTAAGAAACAATGTTTCTCATTTTCGTAATGTATGCACGGATGCCCGTAGATTTGTAAAAAAAACTTTAGTAGTGAATTGCCTAATAAGAGTGCTAGCTAAAGCCTTGTCAAAGTGAACAAACTGTTCCTCAATTGCTCGCATTAATTTCTTAATTTTAGCAAAGTCACCAATACAACCTCTAATGCTCTTACTCATACGAGACTTTATAATCATTAGACTTAGGCGATTAGATCGCTCCCACCATTGGCGATTTTTAATGACTTCCTGTGTATCTGTATATGTGGCAACAAGTAGTTGCTCCACATGACTAGCATAGTCAAGGTCCATATACACCAAGATAAAATGAACTGAATCTTTCTAGTCAAAATAATTAGTGCTATCAAGTATTAGAATAAAATAAACACCATTAGCTAAAGATTGTGGAACAACAGCTGCAAAATAAGAAAAACTTTAATGCTATGAGTTCAAGTAAATTTTAACCTTCCTGTAGGAAAAAGTTGCTTAACAACATAAATTTACTTATCTTGATTTATAAGACAAATTATTCCAAATATTAATAAATAAAACTATCCACACCTCTATGTAAAAGACAAATTTTACCATCAATACCAAAAATCATTTTGTTATACTAATTAAATAAAAAAAAATTAAAGATTTTCCTGTAAAGATAAATCCTTAAAAATTATAATTTAGTTACAATGAGATTCTAAATTTATATATTCTTTTAAATCATAAGGATGTTGTAGCATGATCTTCATTATTCAAAAGAAATACAACTCGACATCTACTAAAATAGGTAAAAAAAAACCTATTAACTGTAAATTAGCCCAAATGCCTATCAATATGTATAAAGCTTGAAATTAAGCCCAAAGTAAAAACATCCCTTTGGAATCCGTTAATATAGTTACGAGTACATAATAATCCGGATATGAATTCAAAGACAAAAACTTGAAAGCCAAAATTACAGCCCATCTCCGAAATCATTAAAGACTCATCATTTGAACAAAATTGAAATGCTAATAATTCAAACACAAAGCTGAAAGGCTTAGCTCTGATACCAACTGTAAAAAAACATCTTGAAAGAATAAAGAGGTCTATAGAATCTTTTACCTCCAGCCATTTAGATTTGAGAATTGAAAAGCCTACAAAAGAGATAGAGTAGAGATTTTCTATAGAGAATGGACTCCTAGTTTTTTGTTTTAGAACTTTATGGGTGAGTCTAATGGAAAATACAAACCCCTTTATATAGGCAAGGCTTGAGACCCTTACTTATTACTCTTACAACCTTTAGGATACCCTTATTTTTTCATCCTTAAAAAAATAATAAAGGTTAACCACTTTATTTATTTAAGGACAATTGCCTATACTTAATAGATAAAGTGAATCATCTTAAATGAAGTAACAAACGGTTGTCTAGAGAAACCAAAAGTCTAAACAGTCAATAGCTAATCCTTTCACTACCACTAATCGGCTACAATAATAATTTCTATTTTTCTTTTTTCTTTTTTTCTTATTTTTTTTATTTTTTATTTTACAGAAAGCCCATACATACAACTCTGTTTATTTTGGGATGTCAGCTTCTCCAAAAATGATTACACGTATGATGAAACTGTTATCAGCTGGCATACATAACCAATCATGGCGTCCCACATCATCGAGTACCGCCCACATGCATGGACTGTACTTAACATATATAGCTTTTGATTATTAAGAAATCTATATAATCCGAGTTGTAATGTAAAACAAAATGTATCACATGAGTACATGTCATAATTAAACATGGCTCATTTATTTAAGGTGGCTATCTAGAAGCTTAGCTCAAACTTGTCAAACCACTTGAGGAAACCCAGAGCTGCATCCCTCGCCTGTTCTGGTGGAGGCGTTGCCGGCGTCAATGCCTCAAACTCAGCCCTCCACTCAGCCACGCACATCTCCTTCTCTTTTCCTTGAACTGGTATAAATGAGAAGGTAACCTTATATGGTTCATACATCCTATTTAGATCGCCTCCAATTACACTATATGTTACCGACTTCCCTTTCTCCACCTTCTCTATCTTCTGAGTCGATTCTTTCACGTATTTGCTGACGCCTGAAAATTACAGCACATTTTGCGTGGTTAGTTATTAAATTCCTTCTGGAATCTCAAAACCCAAAATTATGCCACTAATATTGTCATGAATGCAATGGGTTTTGTTCTTTTTTCGTTTTCTTTTTTGGCTAGAACGGTTTAAGAAATAAGGTCGATGGAATCTAGGACTTGAACTCAAGTTAGAAACTGTCATTCTGGGGAGCTTTTGATGACACTGAGAGTTTGGCCATCCATCCTCAACTTGGTCAAGTATTTTTTTTAAAATTGTTTTTACCTATATGTACAGAATTGTTGATGTTTGCTGAAAGACTGGAAGATTTATTATCTCTACCACTTAAATTGAGCTGGAACGAGATATCAATCATGCCAAAAAGGAAGTGCATGTACATATATATATATATATATAGAATAAAGGGAGCTACTAGCAGATACTCGAGCTTTGAGCGTAAAAGATACTACCAGGGCCGAGCTTGAAACGCCTAAGACTCCCGGGGCTGCCATCTCCTTTGATGTATTCAGCTTGGGCAAGCATTTCCGGATTTATTTTACTAATAATTTCGTTGTCTCTGTACATTTCCCAAGCCTTCTCGGCAGGAACATTGAGCACCACTTCCCCTTTCATGCTCCTCATCTCTCTCTCTCCGGTATGTTTCAGGATGAGAATGGGGACTTTATATACAAGGACACGGGGAAAGAGATGCTCTCACCAGGTGGACATTTCTTTCATCGAAGGAAAATGCAATCAAGCCACGTACTATCTCTATCTCATCTGTGTCTGTTTTTATTTGGTTTTTGTTTTCTTTCTTCTAGAAAAGGTCTAGGAGTTGGTGCCTATAAATCCTTTCAATCATACCTATAAATCACGGTTGAGGAAGAATTCAACTGAAATTAAGTTATTTGTTATTTCGAAATTAAGTAGATGCTAGCTTATCCTCGTACGTACGTACGTAAATAATTAAGAACAATTAGTTCAAGAGGCCATGATATTCCACAAATTTACGTACGATGCTAATAGTAATGCAATTTTGCATAAGCTATTATTGATGGTGCGGCTTTGAATTTGGAGCGACTTTTATGCACCACATCAATGAATCAAAAACTCCCATGATTGCCTGCTCAAATTAAGGGGTCAAGTTTGGATAGATGCACACAATAGAGGCTAGGATGCAGTTTTCTTAGGTGGCATTAAATCCAATAATTGTCTAATTTGCATATTCTAATAAGAAAACATTAGTCCATTTTTATGAGTATAATAAATGATCGTAGTCATTACTTTTATATATGTGAGTGGTAGCTTAGTACCCAAAGTAGATTTTCTTAATTAGTTTTAGATTTTGATAATTGTACGACGTGCTTTTGGTCTTGCATAATTTTCATAAAAGCACATTCATTTTGGTCTTGATTGTGATTTTTATTGGTTAGACTAATCTTGAAACAATCTAAACCTTTTCCCGTCTTGATTGGTTAGACTAAGGTCTCTTGTCCATGAGAGACCCCGTCCCATAATTTATTAAAAAGCCCTCATGCACGTATGGCAGAGGAATACCATAGAAACAATCTAAAGAAACAAAATTACATCCCATCCTTTCGATCCAAAAAAACAAAAAAATCATCACAATTCACCTTCTCAAATAAGGCAAACCTATTTTATCTAAACGTATAAGACCCCAAATCTGCCCATGAATGGCAGATGCATCATTAAAATCTGATGTCAAGCCTTTCGCTCCCTGCTTTGCCAAAAAATCTGCTACCATATTAGCTTCTCTATAAATATGTCGAAAATGAACATTGAGCTCCTTACCATGATTTGCACTTCTTCCCAAAAATCCCAAAGAAACCAATACTTACATATCCCGGAAGCTAACCAACCAACAATAACTACAGAATCCAATTCTACCAACACATCCCGTATATTTAATTCTCGACATAACCGAAGACCATCAGCAATGGTATTGGTGGCATGCCCATATGTATGCGCAAACCCCCCAATGACATCTCCCTTATAGTCTCAAAGAATACCCCCTCCCCCAGCCGCTCCCAGATTTCTGCAAGAACCACCATCCACATTGAGCTGTATTCTTCCTCTATTCAAAGGACTCCATGCAATTAATTTAATAGGCTTTGAAGAAATAGGAATCAGTGGGCATGCAAGCCACTCCATTACCTCTCTATCCTCTCCACCCATCCACTGGAAATTTTTCATTTTGTAAGCCATATCTCTAACCCATACTTTAATTGAACGAATAATATTATCAGGCATAAATTTTGTACCTTCCATTCTTGCCTCACGTCTCGCCCTCCATATCGCCCAAGAAATGACTCTAGGAAGAGACCCCCGAATCCTGCAAACCTGAGTGTACATAGAAGCTTTATTCCACCAGCAATACATCATTCCTTCCCAACATCTGATATGCATCAGCAAAAAACTTCTAGACCAATTTAGACCCTTCCCCATCGCATAATAAATGATTGAAAGATTCAACCTTGGCCTGAGAATAGCACTCACACTTTGATACTATAGGAATTCCTAGATGCTGAATAACATCATCAATCAGGATAGCTATCCTCTTAGCTCTCCAAACAAAAAAGGACATCTTCTTAGGGATCCAGTCTTTCCAGAGCCATTTTTTCCAAGTACACACTTCACCCCAGTTTCTAATTAACTGCCATGCAGACTTTATGGAGAATTCCCCATTTGTTGACTGCTGCCATACACATATGTCATTCCCTTGTCTAATCTGCATGCCTAAAGAAACAATTTTAGCAAGAATTGCGTCATTAACCAACGCTTGTAATCGACTCAATATAGGCCCCGTTTCATCAACCACCTCTTTAACTTTCAGATTCTCATTCTCAATCATAGGCATAGAATCTTTTAAAGGACCATCTCCTAACCAATTATCCATCCAAAAATTAACATTTCCTTCCCAAATTAACCACTTCGAATTATTCAGCACTTTTAGCATAAGATCAATAATTCCCTTCCAAAATCTCGATCCTCTATGTTTCTGCATAGCTGAAAACACATGATCATTTCCAACATATTTTGAAGCAAAAAAATCTAACCACATCATACCTCCTTTAATGAATTTCCAAGCAAACTTCAAAAGGAAAGATTCTTGGACCTCATGAAATGCCCGAATACCAAGACCTCCCTCCTCCACCAGTAAGCAAATTTGTTTCCACGCAATCCATTTTCTCTTCTTCTTTTCTACCGAGTGTCCCCACAGAAAATTTGAAAAAATCTTTTTAAGCCCCGAAATAACCCTTTTTTGAATATTCAACACCGATAACATATGAATAGGCATACTATTGAGCACATGTTTGATGAGTACAATTTTTCCCCCAAATGATAAGATTTTACTCGTCCATCCAACTACTTTCTTCTGAACTCTAGCCAAAAACGGATCAAACATATTATTTTTAATGCGCCCCACATATAGAGGCACCACCAAGTAGGTGCACGACCAATTTCCTTCCATGAAACCAGAAATTTCTTTCAGCTGAAATAAAAGAAGAGAAAAATATAGATGACTTACTTGAATTAATTAATTGGCCCGACATCAATTCATATCTCCTCAAAACCTCCATAATATTACGCATAGATGACCTTCCTCCGTTGGCAAAAATTAGTACATCATCCGCATATAACAAATGGGAAATCACATAACCTCCACTAGAATGAAAAGGTTTAACCCATCCCAGTCGGAACTCTTTTTTCAGCATTCGCGAAAGGATCTCTTCCGATAAAATGAATAAATAAGGTGAAAGGGGATCACCTTGTCGAAGACCGCGCAAAGCCTTGAAGAAACCTTTCCTGCAACCATTAAGCATCACTGAATAGAAAGGGGATGAAATAGCATTAAAAACAATACTACACCATTTTTCCGAAAAACCCAACCTCCGAAGTACCATCAATAGAAATCTCCAATTCACCCGATCATAAGCTTTTGCCATGTCAATTTTCAGCATCACATTTCCACCTCTCACTTTCCTGTTAATACCTTGGGCTAATTCCTGAGCAATCGACATATTATCAAAATTACTCCTTCCCCGAATGAACGCAGCTTGCTCAGGGGAGATGATTTTATCCAGAATTGGGGCCATTCGAAAAACCATAATCTTAGACAAAATTTTGTACACCACTGAGCAAAGACTGATAGGCCGAAATTGGCTAAATCCCAAAGGTTCATCTACTTTCAGAATCAGTACTAAATTTGTAGCACCAAATAAAGTGGAAAATGGTTGTCCTGCAAAAACATCAGAATCCATTTCTAACAAATCATTTTTAACAATATCCCATGCCATCATGAAAAAACTTGCAGCAAAACCATCTAGACCCCGGCTGCTGTCTACTGGTATCGACCATAAAGCTTCCTTCACCTCCTTTAAAGAAGGTTCAGCACATAACCTCTCATTTTCAGACTCGGAAACAATCTACTCAACTAATTCCAAATCAGCCGATTCACACCTTACCCTTGACATCGTAAGTAGATCCTGGAAGAACTGTACCGCCCCCTCATGTACTGCTTCCAAAGACGCTAGCAAGGTACCGTCTACCAACCTCATATTCTCAATTTTCTTACTTTTCTTCTTTAACCGCATAGCAGCTTGAAAGAATTTAGTATTAGAATCAACCCCTGCCATCCATTTAACTCTGGATTTTTGGCACGCCAACTTCTCCTCCCTATGAACCCATTGAATATGCTCATGCTTACACTTTAACAAATCATTTTCAACTTGCCCTGAGTAATTATTCGTAACATCAATTTCCAGTTCGACAATTCGATCTTCCAGCTTTTTGAGTTCATCCTCTACTCAACCAAATGTTTCTTTATTCCACTTCCGTAGAGCACCTTTAAGCAATTTTAGTTTCTTGCTTATTCGTAATACTAGCACATCCATTAATACTAGAATTCCACACTTCCTGCACAAGAGGAATAAATCCGTCATGTGAACCCCATATACGAAGGAATCTAAATGGACGAACACTACTCTTCCGATCTCAATTAATCTGTACCAACATCGGTGCGTGATTGGATGAAGACCGCGGCAAATAGGACATCTGTATATCACCAAATAAATTCAAAAATTGCAAGTTAACTAGCACATGATCCAATCTTTCCCATATTCTTCTACCTCCTAACCTTCCATTACACCATGATAATTTATTACCATTACTTTTCACACGAGAGGCCTGTAAAAGACCTCCCATGCACCTTTTCATTATCACACCGAATAATATTAAAATCTGCCCCAACAAACCAAGGACTGTCACCAGAGTTTTGCTCTCTCAAAAAATCCCAAAGCTCCAATCTTTTAGCCCTAAAACAGCTCGCATAAACAATCATAACTAGAATTCGATAGTTTCCTTTGACAAACCATCCACTAATTGCTTGATCCGACATTACCATGAGTTCAAATTCAAATCATCCTCCCAAAAAATCCAAATTTTGCCTCTAACCCCTGCATTATTAATAAAAGACTACAGCTTCACCCATCATCCCTATCTACTACATTTATTTGCCTGTACAAAAGGTTCTAAAATGGCCACCACTAAAGGGCGACTTTTATTCAAAATACGCCGAAGCCTACTTTTCGACGAAAGAATTCCTCTAATATTCCAAGTAAGAATATGCATCAAAATTATATAAATTTTTTTGAGCGAGTCCGCCGCTCAAGCCTCACAATAGATTTCTCCTTTCTAAACCCCTTCAAATTTTTCAAAATTTTCAAACCACTTACAAGCAAGAAAGCCAAGCGACTCAAGAGTTCGGCGAGAATAAAATACTTCCAAACGTACGCTTTGTACAGCCACTACAAGAGAAAGCATTTTTTTTTTTTTAGGATGAAGAATTCGGTCTAAAAAAAATGTCATTTTCATCTCAAAATAGAGTTAGAGAAGAAAAATTTTCATCTCTATTTCATTCCAAAAGATCTGTCTTAAAAAGTTTTTAGAGATGAAATTTGAATTTCATCCCAAAAAATACTTTTAGGAATGAAATTAAATCTAGCAGAACCAATCAAAAGTGTTCAAACGAGAATATTATTTTGGGATGAAACATTCTTGTCCCAAAAAATAGTTCAAATGGAACATGTAATGTTTGATCAGGGTATCTATTTGAACTCTATCGAAATTTGATTCTAACAATGCAAATTTATTTGATCCTATTCGAATAGAGCAAGTTTTCAAATAGTTTATTTGTGTTCGAACATATATATTTATGTTTGAATAAAAAGAACCTAATCAAACACGATTTATATACATTCAGATTGAAAACTTCCATTCGAATGACTGGTTAGATATTTTTTGTTTGAACATTGTATGGTACATTCGAATGATGACAAATGTGTTTGAACAAATTATTATTTGTTTTAATGTTCAAACATGCAATCTGTTCAAACAAACAATTAATGTATTCGAACAGAATTGATGATTCTCAATTCATTTGAATGGTTTTGATTGGTCATTCAAACAGAAGCTAAAATGTGTTCAAAGGGTAATAAATTATAAATTACTATTTGAACTAGGCATTTTACATTCGAACGATACTCATGATACAGTAAGCTGTAAATTCAAAATAAGAAACTAATATTAAATATTGTAATTCAAACATTACAATTGTTCAAATGTTGCATAAAGTCAAAATAAGTCTAAAGACAACTAAAGAAAATAAGTTCTAGGAAGGTGGTGGTATAGAGTTTTTGGACATCATTAATTATCATTGTTCGAAGATTTTTTGGGATCGAATCTCCAACTTCTTCTGTTGTAATCTCACCTCTATATCTGTTGCCTGATCTAATTGAGTCTGCAACTCTCGTTGCTTAGACCTCAAATGTTTGATCTCGAGCCTTGCTTCCTCTAATTCCCGACAATTATTATTCGATTTGACTTGAGAAGAGGATAATGTTGACGAAGGATTCATGCAATGTCCTAAACCCCTCAAATATCCAGAATGCGGTCCAAGAACGTGGTCCAAGAACCTTAGAAAAGATCTAAACATTGTTCATAGATGATTGATTAGATGAAGCCGTAGCATTTTCCAGAAGTGATACCATCTTGTCTTATAAAAAAATCATTAGAGATAGTCTAAATAACAAGAATATTATTAGAAAATACAAATAAAAAAACTAAACTTACATAATTTGCTTCTGCTTTTCGATTGGTCCAAACACCATCACGATTTGTATGTGATTTAGCATACACTTAAGACTATCTTGTTCCTACAAAAGGAAAATCTATATTATAACTTCCATCTTAAATGTTGATATGTTAATATTTAACAAAGACTAGTATAACATTACCAAGTTTTTTGATAATCAATAAAAAGATTTAGAGCTCACATAATGGTGTATCGTTAAATTTGCTCAATTTGCTTTGTTGACAGTACTCTGTTGTTACAAAAAAAACAACATTATCACTATATTTGTTTAATGTATCTAACATATACCATAAAGAAAGATAGTAGCGAAATTACATGATATGTGGGATCTTCAAACATATTACAAAACTTCTCACATTCGTTGGTGACATGTCTTGAAATGGATTTTGACGTGCCTCTATTACACTACTAAACTTTTGATAATGTGCATGACATCTACCTTTGTACCTTTCGAATGCATTAGCCATTAGACATCAGCTCATCAACCGTTAGTTGATCCTCTCATTTGCCAAAATTAAGATCAAACTCATCCTTAAAAAAATTATAAACGATTAGTCCAAATACAAACTAATTATAAATTAAGTAAAAAGTTATACTTAATTGTTTTCTAAGTAACGTATTATCAGGCAATGATTTTTTATGTGATTTTTCACATCTTGGAAAATTTTAGCTTAGGAGGATGTAGCTATCGGTGCATATGTGTAGGTAAGGGTACCAACATAGGAAACAAGCCAAGCTGCCAAATCTCTAGAGCTATCGGTGTGATCATCAAGAATATCAACTTTAATTTTTTTTTTCTATTTTCCTTACTTTCTCTATGCATATAGCTCTAGTAGCACCTCCACCCCGGTGATGACTTGCAACATCTATGCAATAATTAAAGCACATAATATCAAAAAAATTATTTTATTTTTAAAACACTATTACTTAAATAATCACATAAAATCAACTTTTATTTAACATACCTTATTCTAGGTCTGGTGATGTTGGCCCATAATTCGTGGCATGCTAGCCAATTGGGGAGTCGGTAATGGATAGAGATGGCACATGAGTTGCTTTGCATTTGGGAGGCATATCCGTTTTAAACTATAATAAATTATTATTCACAAAAATGTTATTATTTTTACAACAACTATACTTATATAGAAATAACTATCATTCACTATCAGTATTTTTGGACCAATAACCCTCATCCTAACTAGACACTTCAATTGACTCGTGCTCTTCTGACAAGGCGCCCTCAATTACTTCTAGTTTAATATCTTCTCTACGTAGTGAAACCATATCATATTGGCTAAGATCAACAAATAAATTGATGCCTGATTCGTTTTCTTGATATGCTTCTTTATTTGTTGGACTATCAAATTCTTGATGTTGTCCATCTACCTCTAGGCTGCAATAATATATATTTCTTGGTGAAAACTTATGTACTACTCGCCATGGATTTCTATACTCCAAATCATCTAAATAAAAAACTTGATTTGCTTGGTAAACAAGAAGAAAAGGATCATCCTTGTACTATATGCGAGATGTATTGACACTCACAAAATATTCATCATTATGCACTCCTAACCTAGGATTTGAGACATCCCACCAATTAGATTGAAATGAATAAACCATATGTCACCCCACTTATTTTAACTCAGTGATATCTTCAACAACTCCGTAGAAGTCAATATTCTCTTCCCATGGCTTCCTTCAACTACGACCCCACTATTTTGATTTTTTCTATATCGTTCTCTGTTAGCCATGTGAAATCTATATCTACGCACCAAACATGTTGAGTATTGAATGGCCGGCTTGGACGGACTACTTGCCAAAGCATACAATTCACTTGATATTTCTTCTGAATTATCATCATATTTCAATACAACCTATATCAATAAATTTTATTCCAATTCTATCAGTAATATATAGGAAAAAATCTATTTTAGTGCTATGAAATTTGTAGATAGTAGGACATTATTCATTATTACCATTTGTTCAAACCATGAGGCAAAATCTTCTTCTAATTCTTTTCTACGTCAGTTACAACATCCATTCGAAGTAATTGAATATGTTCACTCCATATGTTCAAAGTTAACAATTAATTCATATAAGTTATATTATATTTTAGGACTTTTAATTTATTTTTATACGCATAGATCACTAACCTCAAGTAGTTGTCAATCTCTGCGCAGTTGTTCAATATGTACCATTGGGCTTTATCAAACTCTCATCCACATAGGTCATAATCCTTTTATGCACCTATGGGACGTATGGTTTGAGAAAATACGAAGAATGCTTAATTAACTCACAAATGTCCACCTTCATAATTTCAGACTGGTCGCGTGAATCTGGTATCAACCCCACTAAAATATATAGAACAAAATGTATGCCATTAATTATCAATATATAACTCTGCAATCGTACCTTCCGAACACGCCTTATTCCCCATGGATCGCTTAAGTCTTCCCAAAAACCGTTCAATTGGATACATCCATCTATATTGGACCAGGCCAGCAACTAAAACGTCATAACGCAAGTGCACAACCAAGTGAACCATTACATCAAAGAATGATGGTGGATACAAACTCTTCAATTTGCACAATATCACTGTAGTGTTAGCTTCATCTTTACTAATGCATCAACCTTTAACATTCTAATACAAATGTTCTTGAAAAATCCTCATAATTCTGTCAGAGCTACATGAATATCTTGAGTAAGCTTTCCACACACCCCAACTAGCAACAAACACTACAAAAATATATGACAATCGTGACTTTTAAAACCAGTTATCTTCCAATCATGGGTTCTCACACTTCTTGACATGTTTGAATCATAGCCATCAGGTCAGTTGATTGCCATAAGCCACTCACATAATTTTTTTCTCTCATCATTTGACAATGTATACCACCCAAGGGGCATATAGGATGATGTCCCATTATCTTGTAAATGCAACTCCTTCCTTATCCCCAACTCGTTTAAATCTTTACGAGAGTTAGTTATATATTTCGTCTTTCCTTCTATTGACATCAAAGTGCAAGCATATTTTCACATATATTTTTCTCAATGTGCATAATATCTAGACTATGGTACAATGTCAAGGTAGACCAATATGGTAACTCAAAGAATATGCTTTTTTTTTGTTCAATTCAACTTCAATGCTTGTCATTTCCTATTTCAAGCTTTTGCATCCTTGCTAAATCTATTTTCTAAAATATCCATCAACTGCATGATAATATCTAGCCCAGACAACTCTGGCAGTGATGACCTTCACTCAACCTTTCCATCAAACATCGCTCTATTTGAGCGCCATCTATGATCATGGGGTAAATATCAATGATGTCCCATAAAACATAATTTTCTACCATTTATGCTCTATTTTGATTTTTGTTCAAAAAAAAAATTTATGTTGTTCGATGGCCATAGAATTTATATTGTTTGAATTGCATATTTATCCATTCAAATCCATAGTAACCATTCAAACAGGTCCCAATTTTGTTCGAATGGGTATAAACCATTCAAACATGGATCGATATTGTTTGAACGGTGTTATTTAGCATTTGAATTAAATACTTGGTAGTTCAAACAACATAGTTCAAGTTTGAATGGAGTTGTTTCTATTCAAACGTCATAGTATATAATATAATTATAAATTTTCATTTTATTTATATTCATTGTGCATTTGTTTTATAAGTAGTAAACTAATGGTGTACATTGGAAGAAAATGTGGGAGAAAGGGCCAACATAGCAGTGAAGCTAGTGAGATGAGGAGGCCGAGAGATCATTATACAAGACTTCCACAATTTTGTCTTGGATGGGTGGAGCCTGTTTTCTATTATCAGCGATAGAGAATGGGGCCCGATTTGTCAACAAAAGGGGGGGTGACCTATCCTAACATGGTGAGTGAGTTTTATCGGTCCATGGATCAGATGGAGGCTAATAAGGAGTCCTTCTTGTTCATTATTCAGGGAGTGAGTGTTACTTTCTCAGCAGACATTATTGCTTATTTTCTTGGGATCCTCTGTGAGTTTGGTGCATACCCTGCACAACAATCGGCTGCAGGAACAGATGGTGAAGATGCCATCGAGGATGAGGCTCCATTAAATGACAATCCCACACACAATGATATTCGTTAGTAGATGCATGATGATTAGGCTCCTCTATATGATGGCAACAAGTTGATCAAACAGGTTGATTGTATTACATTTTTTCGAATGCTGAATTTGATTGTCTCTTATAATATTGATCCGAGGAAACACAAGACTGACTTTAGCATTGAACGAGCACGATTTATGTTATGGATAGTACAAGGAGAGCCAACTGATCTACCTTTATACTTCCTCATCCAAATCTGATTTGAGTCATGGTATTCGAGTGTAGGTAGTCTACCGTATGCATTGATGATCTCTAACATCCTAGTCTAATGGGGGTTAATGTGCTAATGACAAAGTGGAGGCAACCACAAATCGGACCCCTTAACAAGATCACCTTTAGAAAGAGTGAGGGCCACTTGAGGAAGGCTCGTATTAATGTTCCAAAGGCATAAGATAGTGGTACAGAGCGTGATCTAGCTTCTACTGATGTTAGTGTTGATAGACGGGCTGCAAGGGCTACTACCACGGAGATGCAATTCCTGCTCAAGGAGTATTGCACACTTTTGATCCATGACATGGAGAGGATTGCGGAGAGGATCATTGCGCTCATCATGGTTTGACTACAAGAGATTGAGGGATGCATTACTATCATCTAGGAGGATCTGGATAGTTTTACACAGTGTGACAACCCGAACTTAGCCAAGTCTTCGTCTGCTTTTCATCACCAATTTATGTTTAGTTTTTGGACCATGCAAGAGGTATAGAGTACTTAGAAACCTTGGACCCTACCTAGTTCTAATGCATTAAGCATCTAAGCCCATAAGATAAGCCTAGTAAGGCCTTAGGAATTTGACTAGTCCACTAAGCTAAAGCCCAAAACCCTAAGGGAATTAGGGGCACACGCCCAACACACTAAAGGTTTGGCCACATGTCACACACAAGGCATAATGAACCTAGACTAGATTAGGGGAAATAGTGGTGAGAGACTTTAGGGTTTCAGTAATCCAAAATCCCTAGCACGCCTACCATGACAAAGGCTACATGTTTTACACTTGTCATGCATGTAGAAGGGTTCTAGAAGGAAAGCAATCATGAGATGCTCAGGGAAAGATATGATCCATTTCCCTAGACTCTAGGCCAATGCACCCACTCACCAACCACCCACATTTCTTGCCACTTGTCAAGACTATGTGAGTTCCCTAATGATTCTATAGGGAAGTGGTGCATAGGGGATGTCAAGAGGCCTAAGCACATGTTTCCAAGAAGCCTTAGAGTTTCAACCGAAAGAGAGGTTCATGCCTAGCTAACAAAAACCTAGTCCCTAGGTTTCGGCCACCACACCATTCTCCCTCACACACACCAAATTTCACTCACTTAGGAATTCTAGAAAAAGATTCATGGGGAAGAGGAAATGATGCCTAGGAAATGTGCACCACACGCCACTCCAAGTAACACACACACACACGGCATTTCCAAGTGGGAAAAATAGGAAAAGGTCTTGTAGGAAAAAGAGGTGGTCAGCAACACACACACACGACATTGACAAGTGGCTAGCATGCACATGCCCACTCTTCCAAAGGATGATTAGGGTTTTTTGTGAAAAGACCCTTAAGCCCTAAAGGTTTATTGAACCAGGACACAAAGGAGGGACTCGAAGAGGCATAAGGGTTTCAGTTTCAAGTCTTACACACCACTTGTCAAGAGAAATTTGAGTTTCCAAGGAAAACAAAGATATGGAAGGAAGAAGTGAGGGATTCAGCCAAATGATGAAGGGCATGCCTCATGGTGTCCATGGATGAGTTTCAACCATTTCCAAGGTGAAGTGTAAGAGGAAACCAAAGGGGCATATAAAAGGATAAAGGCCGATGGTTAGAAGGCCTTTTGGATGCCATTTGTGATTGCTTTGCAATCTCTTCACCTCCCACACACCCAAGACAACTTTCTCTCCATTTTCTCTCCAAACAAACACCATCTCCCACTCTCTCTTATCTTAGTCACAAGCAAGGAAGAAACTTGGAGCCACGTCGCAGTCTACCTCTCTAACCCTCACCACTCACTAGTCACACACACACACACACACACATATACTAGGGTGATGGGGTCACTAGGGTCTCGGGACCAAGAAAGACCACCACCATCCTACCCAAGTGTTCAACCTTTCTTGAGAGAATTTCTTAAAGGGAAATTCGGGTTTTCTTAAGGGGGAGGCCAAAACTAGAGATGGATTTTTCCACCTCGTTTCTAAGGAGTCTCGGCCACCATGCATGACATGCAACTCACCATGCACACACACATCCAAGACCTTGCCAAGGTCAAGAGGGAAAAACACAACCACCCTTAACCAAGGATCTCTAGGCCAAATACTTGTAGTGTCACCATGAGCAAAAAAAAAAAAAGCCCTAGCATGACCTCCCACGTTGGATTTAGATTACGTCTTCTTGTTTCTAATATTTTGAATAAACACTTTTCAGAGCTTGCTTGATCATGTTTCATTGCTTTGGATTCTTAAGTAGACTCTCAACCTACTTTGGATAATATTTTTATATGCCGCGCGAACTTTGCATTCTTATTTGTTCTCATATGTACTCGTTGATTGATGATAATCTTTTGCTATATGATGCCTTTTAATCGAATTTGCATGATATTCTTGCTATGTTTACTTGTTCATGATGTTTTCAAGTATGCTTAGAAATATTGGTTCAAGTTGTTTGCTATAACATGTTTTTCTTCAAGTCTCAAATGATTTAACCATGCATATGTATTTGGGTTAAAAGTATTGCTCTTCTACTTTGGTATGTCTCGAATGCTATTGTCTAGAATTTATGAACTAAATATTCAAATGTTCCAATAGTTTCAAGCCATAACATGAGATGTTCAATGTTGTATCACATGGTTACATGATTTTCGGCATTTACACATTTGCATGATGCATTAGAAGAAAAGTGTTGAACCCAAGGTTTCAATTTTTGTGTAATTATATATCTATACATAGATTTTGTTGATAACAAATGAATTCAAAGAATAAAGAAGTCTTAAGCTCAAGTTGTCTACACAATGGAATCAAGCACATCAAGGAAACAAGCATGAGCAAGAAGGGAACTAGTTCACATTAAAGTCATAGAATAATGTTGTAAATCTCTTAAAAATTTGAAATTAGGATTAAGGCTCAAAATTAATATTTTATCATAAAGCATTAAAATACATTTTCCACATGTGCATGAATATTTTAAAAATTAAATTTGAAAATTTTGAAAGATGATTGATTGTCATCTTTCACATGTGCATACCTTGATTAAAGGGTTGAACTTTGAAAATATTAAAGATGATTGATTGTCACCTTTCACATGTGCATGTTTTATTTGAATATTTTCAAAAGTGATTGATGTTTTTTTTTACTTATGGAAAAGGTAGATAATTTTATTTGAAAATTTTGAAAAGTAAAGTGTGCTCCTTTTGTCATATGCAAAAAGTAAAAGATTAGGTTTAAATGTTTTTGAAAAGTAAAGTGTGCTCATTTTGTCATATGTCAAAAGTAAAAGATTAGGTTTGAAGTATTTGAAAAATAAATGATGTTGTCTTTGACAATTGAAAAAGAAGAACCTTTTATTTGAATATTTTGAAAAAGTGAATGATATTGTCTTTGACATATGAATCGTTTTAAATTTGAATAGATCATTTGAGAGTTTCACATTTACAACACCAAGAGCATACATCATTCATTCAAAGCTTTCATTCTCTCTTCTCTAAGCATTGAGCCTTAATTCTTGTTCATTTTAAAAGATATAGTTTGCACTGTATTGTTTTTACTCCACTCGTTGAGGAGTGTTTTCTGATAACCTACCCACTATCAGCTCTTGTATCAGTAAAAGGGTGTGTATAACTCTTGTGCGTGTAGAAAGTATTCTACACAGGGAATAGTTGAATCACCACGTGTAAGGTGATTGCAAGTGTAGAGGGTGTTCTATACAGATCCTTTGTAGCGGTGTTGTTCGAAGGTGTAATAGGTTTCTATCTCCACCTGAAGGAGGTTGAATAGTGAATTTAGGAATCCTCAAGGGGTAGCTTGAGGCGAGGACGTAGGCAGTGGGGTCGAACCTTGTTAACATACTGAGTTTGCTTCCCTCTTACCTTTACTCTTTATATTTATTACTATTTCGTATTTTTTTATATTTTATATTGTACATTTGATTTATAATTGTTATTTTTTTAATACAACTCAATTCACCCCCCCCTCTTGTGTTAGTCATCTGGGCAACAATTGATATCAGAGCTAGGAGCTCTATTATAAGATTAATTATCTTTTGAGTTAAGATCTTATGACTAACATTGCAGCTTCATTTGATGAAGGCCAATCTAGCAGTCGGCCTCCACTCTTTTTTGGAGATAATTACTCATTCTGGAAAGTTAGAATGAGAATATTCCTTCAGGCTCAAGGTCGAGAAATCTAGAAACGCATTATAAATGGACCTTATATTCCAACAAAAGTGGTTGATGGAGTAAAGGTTAAAAAGGAAGAAGAAGAGTTTGATGGTGAAGATAATAGACTTTATACTTTGAATTTAACTGCTATGAATTTATTATTTAATGCTCTCAATGGAAATGAGTTTAATAGAATAATGACTTGCGCTACGGCAAAAGAAATTTAGGATAACTTGGAAGTTACTTAAGAATGAACTTCGCAAGTCAAGGAATCAAAAATTTATATTCTTACTCATAAATATGAAATGTTTAAGATGAATGATGATGAATCTATTTTTAGTATGCACACTCGTTTTACTAACATCATAAACAGCTTGATAACTCTTGGCAAAGTTTATTCCAAAGTGGAGATAGTAAGAAAAATTCTCAACTCTCTACCAAAACACTGGGAATCAAAAGTGATAGCGATTCTTGAAGATAGAGACCTCAAGAAGCTCGAAGTGAATGAACTCATCGGGTCACTTATCACTCATGAGTACACATTGAAAAGAGGAGAAGAATAAGGAAAGCCAAAGAAGAGCTTGGCACTTAAAGTTGTTCCTCATGAAAGTGAAAGTGATGAAGATGAGGAAAATGAAGACAAAGATGAAGAAGTTGCGATGATAACAAGAAGAATTCAGAGGTTCTTAAAGAAAACTAAAACTCCTCCGAGGAAATCCTTCAAAAAGTTTTCCAAGAAAGATTCAGGTAAAAATGACACTTTAATTTGTTATAAATGTAATAAACCTGGTCATATCAAGCCAGATTGTCCTCTGCTAAAGAAAGATCGAAACAAAGGTAAGAAAGCAATGAAAACTACATAGGATAATGATTCAAGTAGCTCAGATAGTGAAGCAAGTAATGGAGAATCAGCAAATCTTTGTCTTATGGCTAAAGATGACATTGAGATAACAAATCTTGATAATATTGAAAATCCTTCATATGAAGAATTGCAAAATGTTTTAGAAGAGGTATATGAGAAATTTGAAAAATTAGGTATTAAGTATATTGTTTTGAAAAAGAAAAATTTTTCTTTAACAAACGAAATTGATATTTTAAGAAAAGAAAGTATCGTTTTGAAAGATGAAAATCTTGAGTTAAAGAAAAAGAAAACTGATTTAGAAAATATTGTTGAAAACTTTACGAATAGAAAAAGAAATTTTGAAAAACTTCTTGGTAGTCAAAGATGTGTTTTTGACAAGCCAGGTTTGGGATATATGCCAAAACAAAAATACAAACCTTATAAAAATTTCTTTGATAATCCTTCTACATCAAAGACCAATATTCAAAATTCTTTTCATAAAAATAATTTTGTCAAAAAAGGATATTATTATAATCATTTAAGTGGTTCATATATGTCACATACTATTTGCAATTTCTATAATAGAAATGGTCATAATTATCATGCTTGTCCTATTAGAAGAAATCATACAATGACTATTAGGGCCATATGGGTACCTAAAAATCTTGTTTATTCTAATACTAATAAATAAAGAACCCAAAGAACTTGGGTACAAAAAAAAATCATTTTAATTGTTTTTATAGGTATACATGAAGTCATCCACAAGCAAAAACAAATGGTTTTTAGATAGTGGATGTTCAAGACACATGACAGGAGACAAGACTAAGTTCTTTGATCTTAGATCTAAAGAAGAAGGACACATGACATTTGGAGACAACTCGAAAGGAAAGATCATGGGAATAGGTAAAATTGGTAATGAATCTTGTCTCATAATTGAAGATGTTCTACTTCTTGAAGGTCTAAAACATAATCTTTTGAATATAAGTCAATTATGTGACAAAGGATTTACAGTTACTTTCAAAATGGATAAGTGCATTATTTTGAATGATCATGATTATAATATTTGTTTTATTGCTTTTAGAAGCAACAATGTTTATACAATCGATTTTGAAGAAATTACCTCACAAGATACTATTTGCTTTTCAGTTCAAAATGAAACTAGTTGGCTATGACATAGAAGATTAGGTCATGCCAACATGGAACTTATTTCCAAACTTATTTCCAAACTTTCAAAAAATGATCTTGTCAGAGGTTTACCAGAAACAAGTTTTCTTAAAGACAAAATTTGTAATGCATGCCAATTTGGTAAACAAACAAAAACTTCTTTTAAAACCAAGAAACATATTTCCACTACTAGACCATTGCAACTGATACACATGGATCTTTTTGGACCAAATAGAGTTGCAATTCTAGGAGGAAAATATTATACATTTGTTATTGTTGATAATTTCTCTAGATATACTTGGGTCATCTTTCTTGCTCATAAAAATGAGGCACATAATGTCTTTACCAAGTTATGCAAGAGAATTCAAAATGAAAAGGGCTATACTATTTCAAGTATCCGAAGTGATTGAGGAAAAGAGTTTGTTAATAAAAATATTGAAACATTTTGTGATGAAAATGGTTTTGTACATAATTTTTCTGCTCCTCGAACTCCTCAACAAAATGGGATAGTAGAGAGGAAAAATAGATCTCTTCAAGAGATGGCAAGAACAATGCTCGATGAGAACAACTTGCCTAGTTATTTTTTGGCCAAAGCGGTAAGTACTGCATGTTATGTTATAAATAGAGTTATGCTAAGGTCTAAATTAGATAAAACCCCCTATGAGCTTTGGAATGAGAAAAAGCCCAACATTAGTTACTTTCATGTATTTGGATGCAAATATTTTATTTTGAATGACAGGGATAATTTAGGCAAGTTGATGCAAAATCTGATGAAGATATTTTTCTCGGGTATTCTACTAATAGTAAAGCTTATAGAGTATTCAATAAAAAGACTTTGACTGTAGAAGAATCTATGCATGTAGTATTTGATGAATCTCATTCTTCACTCTCCAAGAAATATATTGATGAAGAAACAGGAGGTATAAATAATACGGAAAGTTTCAATCTCAACAAAGAGAATACAATAGAAGAAGTTCAACATGGAACCATCAGGAAAGATCATCAAAATTTAATACAAGATGCAACCAAACAGTGAAAATTTGTGAAAGATCATCCAGTGGAACAAATTTTGGGAGAACCTTCACGAGGTGTAAGTACTCGATCATCTCTTAGAAATATTTGCAATCATACTGCTTTTCTATCTCAGATTAAACCCAAAAATATTGATGACGCACTGCTTGATGAATCTTGAATTCTAGCTATGCAAGAAGAGTTGAATCAATTTGAAAGAAATGATGTTTGGACACTTGTTCCTAGACCCAAAAATCATACTATTATTGGAACAAAATGAGTTTTTAGAAACAAGAAAGATGAGTCTGGAGTCATTACTAGAAATAAGGCTCGACTTGTAGCCCAATGTTTTAATCAAGAATAAGGAATCGATTATGATGAGACATATGCACCAGTCGTAAGATTAGAAGCTATTCGAATGCTACTTGCATATGCTTGTTATAAAGATTTCAACCTTTTTCAAATGGATGTTAAAAGTGCTTTCTTAAATGGTTTTATAAATGAAGAGGTATATGTTGAGCAACCTCCAGGTTTTGAAAATCATATTTCCCCAAATCATGTTTTCAAACTCACAAAAGCATTATATGGACTTAAACAAGCTCCTAGAGCTTGGTATGGGAGACTCAGTGGTGTCTTGATTGAAAATGGTTTTTCAAGAGAAAAAATACACACAACTCTTTTCATTAAATATGAAAATGATGATATTCTTTTGATTCAGATTTATGTTGATGATATAATATTCGGTGCTACTAATGAAAATATGTGTCAAGTTTTTGCTAAGACTATGCAGGAATAATTTGAGATGAGCATGATGGGAGAACTTACATTCTTTCTCAGATTGCAAATTAAGCAAGCAAAAAGTGAGACATTCATCAATCAATCAAAATATATTAAGGAATTACTGAAGAAGTTTGGGATGGAAGGTGTTAAGAAAATTGGAACACCAATGAGCCCATCAACTAAACTTGATAAAGATGAATCCGGTAAGCCAGTTGACTCAAAGATATATCGAGGTAAGATTGGTAGCTTATTATATTTAACAGCCAGTAGACCAGATATTATGTTTAGTGTGTGCTTATGTGCACGCTTTCAATCATCTCCAAAAGAATCACATTTAATTGCAGTTAAGCGCATTCTTATATATCTTAGTGGTACAATTAACCTAGGGTTATGGTACCCTATGCACACATATTTTGATCTAATTAGCTACACAGATGCAGATTATTCTGCCTGTAAAACAGATCAAAAAAGCACTAGTGGAGCATGTCATTTCTTAGGTCATGCACTAGTTTCCTGGTTTAGTAAAAAATAAAATTCTGTTGCACTATCTACTGCTGAGGCAGAATGTTGCTGCAGGTAGTTGTTGTGCTCAAGTTCTTTACATGAAGCAACAACTTGAAGATTTTAAACTCATGTATAATCACATTCCAATCAAATGTGATAATACAAGTGCTATAAATCTTTCAAAGAACCCAATACAACATTCTAGAACTAAGCATATTGAAATAAGATATCATTTTCTTCGAGATCATGTGCAGAAAGGCGATATAGTACTAGAGTTCATAAACACACACGATCAGTTAGCAGATATTTTCACAAAACCTTTACCAGAAGATAAATTATGTATGATCAGAAGAGAAATAGGTATGATGCATGCTATGAATATCTTTTAAAAGATAGACCAGAGTCAACAAAAATAGAGATAGATTTTTTAAATACTTTTACATAAATTTGAGATTCTTAGCCTCATGTTTGAGACGCTCATTCTCTTCATACAATATCATGTCATTCTTATCCATGGGAACCGGCAAGCGGAATAAAGAATCTAATAAAGATTTCAACTGTTTATTCTTCTGCCGAATGATTCCTTCCCTTATGTGAGACTCTTGAACAATTCATTGAAGTACAACAATTTGTTCTTTGAGCTTTTCAACTTCATGATTTTTGACTTGTAGCCTGTGGAAAAAAGCAACACTAGAGGAAGAGTAGCGAGTCCCAAGACTCACCAAGTCATAGATAGTATCGGAATCTGACTTATTAGCCAACTTATTATTTTCTTGCTACAACATGGCACCAATGGCAACTGCAGAAAGGACAGGAGGTTGAGATGTAGAATGCCTCATGGATGGATCTAAAGAAATGTTAGAAGAATGAGCCATTGAGAAAAGAATAGAAGGCTTAAAGCGAAAATGTTGAATGAATGCAGATAAGTTATAGAGATGAGAAGAAAACTTGATGTGGATTGGATGAACTTTAAGACTGATTTTATAGAGATAGCATAAAGAACAAGACAAGCTATCATCCAAGTCAAAGAGCAATGTGATTTTTTTTACTGATCGGTGAAAATGACGTTTTTTTAGAAACTCAAGCCTTCAATCTCATTTGTCAACAATATCAGGCGATTTTTTCAAATCTCCAGCCACACTTGTCGAGTCACAGACGGATCCATTTTTTCAACTATCTACAGTTTCTACTAACGCATTGTTTTCTTTAATCCATTTACTTGCTACGGATCCTTTTTAATGATGCCAAAAGGGGGAGAAGAATTAGATTAGAACATTAACATTGTTTGAATTGCTAAACTTGTTATATATGCTTGGAATTATATTTATAATTTTACTTGAAAAACTAACGCACATTTTCACGGGGAGCTTAAGTATTAATACAGGCTTCAGGTTCTATCAAGTATTTGTCATCATCAAAAAGGGGGAGATTGTTGAACCCAAGGTTTCAAGCTTTGTGTAATTATATATCTACAAAAGGATTTTGATGATAACAAATGAATTCAAAGAATAAAGAAGTCTCAAACTCAAGTTGTCTATACAATGGAGTCAAGCACATCAAGGAAACAAGCATGAGCAAGAAGGGAACAAGTTCACATTAAAGTCATAGAGTAATGTTGTAAATCTCTTAAAAATTCGAAATTAGGATTAAGGCTCAAAATTAATATTTTATCATAAAGCATTAAAATACATTTTCCACATGTGCATGAATATTTTAAAAATTAAATTTGAAAATTTTGAAAGATGATTGATTGTCATCTTTCACATGTGCATACCTTGATTAAAGGGTTGAACTTTGAAAATATTAAAGATTATTGATTGTCATCTTTCACATATGCATATTTTATTTGAATATTTTCAAAAGTAATTGATACTTTTTTTGACTTATGCAAAAGGTAGATGATTTTGTTTGAAAATTTTGAAAAGTAAAGTGTGCTCCATTTGTCATATACAAAAAGTAAAATATTAGATTTGAATTTTTTTTTGAAAAGTAAAGTGTGCTCATTTTGTCATATGTTAAAAGTAAAAGATTAGGTTTGAAGTATTTGAAAAATGAATGATGTCGTCTTTGACAATTGAAAAAGAAGAACCTTTTATTTGAATTTTTTGAAAAAGTGAATGATATTGTCTTTGACATGTAAATCCTTTTAAATTTGAATATGAAGTCTTATATGCCTGTAAATAGATCATTTGAGAGCTTCATATTTACAACATCAAGAGTATACAACATTCATTCAAAGCTTTCATTCTGTGACGCCCCCAAATCCCACGTACGAACACATGGAGAATGAGGCGTCGGGATGATGACAACACTGGTCACCACCCTATCGACGAGTCCCAAGTGTGTATATAAGCAACAAATGTGCAAAAAGAAACACGCAGCGAATAACGAAAGTCTCATAACTAAGTACCAGAATTTTTCTTAGTTTAATATAAAACTGTTCAAAACATACATAATAAAATATTACAAGATACAAATATAGTTTCAAAGCCAACTATAAAGCATAACTCCAACTCAGAACTCCGGCGGAGCCGCATCCTCGGGCTCAGCCTCCTCCTCCTCCTCGAACTCTGCACCAAAATCTACGGTACAAAAAATGGTGCCGCGGGTAAGTAAGATCCAAACGCCACTAGATAAAAACATATTAATTCAAACAAAATGTATAAAAGAACGCAATGCACATGTCCCATAAAAAAAAAACTACATTTTTCCACGCACGCCAAAATCCCATTTGGCCCAGAAACACAACCATTAAAACTAGTCCTTGCCATTATCCTAGATAATGGCCCAAACAGAAACCATCATTTTCTCAGAAAATGGATCACATAGCCTCAAACCAAACCTCACCATTTTCCCAGAAAATGGCCCGTAACCAAAACCATAAAACCGATCCAGTTGTTGCATGCACCATGATCTCCCCTAGGGATCATCTGCACACTTTGGCTCTATGCCACACCGCAGGTAACGTCTACGCGTGTGACACCTAAACGAGTGATGCCCAGTACTCGTGCCCAGCACGTCCTTGGCCAGGCCATCCTCTAGTCCCTGCCACTCTAGGGACCACGGAGTCGACACGACAACGTTACCGTATCGTGCGATTCAGTCGTCGCCCTGTGACAACCCAGGGGATGTCACTCAGTATTATCCACTCCCGAGTGACCAGAGGAGCTCCACCGAGATAATACCCCATCCCGGCTTGGGGTCGTGATACACACGCACCCAAAAATCCATTTACGCCAACAAAACATGATTTTCTCAATTAAATAAAATGCACGAGAATGCACAGTGAAATGCACAACTCAAGGAACCAACTAACCAACCAATCACAAAACAACCAAATCAATCAACTCTGTCCTCAATCCATCCGACCCCCGAACTCCTCGGACTCAGTCCAGAATCAACCAACTAGCAGATAAATAATTATTGTAAGAGCAAAATATATTTGAATCTAAAATTAGAGTTTGAAAAATACTTACAGCGTTATACGGTATTTTTTGAAAGCTCGCGGCGTTGCAAACGGCGGAGGAAAAGCAACGTAACAGTGTATTTTACACTGTGGCCGTGGGTAGTAAATTACCCACTTTCGAACGGGGACAAACCAAGACATGAAATTGATAGGGAATGGTCTAGAGATGTTTATGAAGCTAAAGAAAGTGAGCTTTGGCCGTGGGTGGCGGTGGAAACGATGGTGGAAGGCCAAAAAGGGGTTGAAAGGAGTTGAGCTCGTGGGAGCTGCTCCGGCAATGGATCGAGGCCAGAAATGGGTGGGTTAGGTCAGCAAGAGGTAGGGGAAGAAGCTATAAAGAGGTGGTGGCCGGAGGTGGAGCGACGATGCTGGAATCGGCAAAAAGTCATGCGGCTTAGATGGGGCGTACGGGGCTAACGGTGGCTCAGATGGGGCTGGGATTCGGTGGGGGTGATCATCGGCCGGAGGGGAATATTTTGGTGGGGGTGGTGTTGGCCACGCCGGCCGGATGTCGGCGGTCTGGGTAGGTCAACAGGTCAGCGACGAGAAGGAGAAAGGGAGCAGCTCGAGCACGCAGGAAGGGAAGGAAGAAGAAAGAAGAAGAAAAGAAAGAAAAAGAAAGAAAAGGAAAAAGAAAAAGAAAAAAAAAAAAGAGAAAAGAAAAAGAAAAGATGAGGAAAAAGAAATGAGGTCCAATTCTCACTCCGGAAACCAAAAATTGATTCGCCGAAAACGATTTTAAAAACATAAAACGACTAAAATAAATTAAACACTACATCAAATAAAATAAAACTAGTTAAAATAAAATAATTTAAAATAAAAGAACCAATATATTAATTAAATTAAAAACACTCCTACAGTGAAAATACACGTAAAAGCAGGTCATCACACATTCTCTCTTCTCTAAACATTGCGCCTTAATTCTTGTTCATTTTGAGAGATATAGTTTGCACTGTATTGTTCTTATTCCACTCATTGAGGAGTGTTTTCTGATAACCTACCCACTATCAGCTCTTGTATCAGTAAAAGGGTGTGTATAACCCTTGTACGTGTAGAAAGTTTTCTACACAGGGAATAGTTGAATCACCACGTGTAAGGTGATTGCAAGTGTAGAGGGTGTTCTATACGGATCCTTTGTAGCGGTGTTGTTCAAAGATGTAATAGGTTTCTATCTTCACCTAAAGGAGGCTGTATAGTAAATTTGAGAATCCTCAAGGGGTAGCTTGAGGCGAGGACGTAGGCAGTAGGGCCGAACCTCGTTAACATATTGAGTTTGCTTCTCTCTTATCCTTACTCTTTATATTTATTACTATTTCGTATTTTGTTTATTTTTTATGTTGTATATTTGATTTATAATTGTTATTTTTTTAATACAACTCAATTCACCCCCCTCTTGTGTTAGTAATCTGGGCAACAAAAAGTGTAACAAGTTCATGTCTCATCGTATGGGTTATGTATTGTTTTCCAAAGAAAAGAGTTTGTTCATGTTTTACCATGACCCCAAATGCTAGGATGGGGGAATGTCCTGGTGGAACTCCCTTTTTCATTTTGGAGTGCATAAATTGGAGTGGTAGCGCCTAGGTCGACAAAATACAATCAGCGGACCTTGAATGGATCCTTGTGGAAACGATATCGGAGCGGGTGGGTGCGACATGTGTTATACGTGGTGAAGGTAAAATGGTGAACTTTCGCATAATAAGGACTATGACATAGTCACCACAGTCAAGTGGGCCATTGGATGATGAGGCAACTAGCTGGGAACCAATGGTACAGAAGGAAGCCAGGAGGTATCCAAACTACATGTTATAAGAAGTGAGCAGGGCAATGAATTAAAGACATGTTATATGTATATTGTTCAATATGAAAAAAATGAAAAAGATGTTTTATTGAAATTTCAAATTGAATGAACTGAGTTCTATGTCAAGTACATGTCCATGCATTTATTTCATGGTTTGCCTTTATATGCCTATGTTATCTATTGTATGTTGTCTATTTACTTACTGTGACTTTTTAAAATCTCACCGTGCGACTCACTCAAAAATGAGTAGCACTAATGCTATCCCAAGTGCAGGAGGATGTCGTGTAATAATTAGGAATAAATTCCTAGATCGTCTCCTTAGGGAAAGTTGCTTAAAATTAAACTCGTTGAAAAAAATGTGAAAAATTTCACAAAGAGAAAATAAAATGATGGTATGTGCAATGGATGGAAAAGGGTACTAGTCATGGACTAGATTCATGTTTTTAGATTTTGATTGTTGGATTGAAATGTAAAGGACGAATAAATTAAACTCAAAAATTAATAAAACTAAATTAAGAATTAAACTAAATTAGAAAGTGATTGTCAAAACATGAACTGAAAATTGAAAATGCCCAAAACCAAGATTCTAGAATTCATCTTTGTAATTAAATCACAAATTCTCAAAATAACACATAACAATTGTAATCGCTATTAAATGAAAACTTAAGGAAGTGAGAAAAATAAATAACACGAAATAAGTAAACAGAAAATAAATTAACCAAACTTCTAAGTAAAAAAATATCTCAAACGTATTCTATAAACTTTAAACTGAAGTTAAATAAAAATAGAGAACGAAAAGTCTAAACGAAAACTTCCTTTCACTATTCAATGGAAATTCAAAACAAAAAGGAAACAACTTCTCACGTATGATGTTCAGAAAAATCAAAAACAAAAACAAAAGTTCAAAACCAAACCTTTCTTGCAATAAATTAAGGTAACACAATTAATTAGAACTTCTAAAACAATTCTTTATGAAACAAACTAGCACACTCGATTAAAACTTCTAAAACAATTTCTTTTTGTTACATGAAACAAACTAGTAATGAAACAAACTAGCACACTTAATATTAAGGTATTACTCTTAATGAAATAAAATTCTAGAACAAATCGTAATACACTTAATAAAAATGCTAAAACAACAAAGCTTTGAAGCCAAAAGGAAAAACAAAAATCCGAACACAAGAAAGAGCCAACTCTTTCAAGAACATAACAAAGAAATAACAAAAGCAGAAAATTGTAAAATGTAAGTTGTAGTTGTGTGTTGTAAGTTCTTTTTGTTGAGTTCGGACTGCATTCTTTTATAGCCGAACATCTTGGCTAGTTGCATCTCACATTCAATTGGTTTCACACTTCAATTTTGCATTCACACCTTATTTCGGCCACCTCTTGCATTCACACTCAATTGGTTTCACACTTCAATCTTGTATTCACACTTAATTTCGGCCACCTCTTGCATTTCTCCTTTCTCATCTTATTCAATTGGTTTCTTAATTCAAACCAAACACCTACTCCCTCACCAACACGTTTTTCACACCTCAATGTCTTTTCTTTTATTTCATGCACCGACTTTACTTCCTTCCTTTTTATTTTTCAGTTTCAGCACAACACACTTTACTTTAAGAATAATTCCAGCTGACTTCTCTTATCTCTTCTCTTCAATTTGTTTTTCAATTCTGCCGTCCAGCCACTCTCACATATATATATATATATATATATCTTTAGATGGCTGCCTCAAGTTGGTGCTGCCCTTCCTCCAATCAATTTCTTTTCAACCGAAATCCATCTTCAATTCACACTAGGTGGAAAACTCAAGCATGTCTTAACACTTCAACAACAGCTGACTTCTCTTCCAATCCATCACATGTTCTCTTTCTAGCTTCCTTCATTCGGCTCTTGTCCAATTCAATGGAAAGGAAGCAGCCTTTTATGACTTTTTCAATGTTAAATTTGGTGGAGAGCAGCAACCTTCTTCTTCATATAATTTCGGTGGATAGCAGCAGCCTTTGATGACTTCTTCCTTCATTTCGGTAGACAGCAGTTGGTGGACAGCAGCAGCCTTCTTCTTCCAATCCATCACATGTTCCTCACCTTAATTTAGCTGCACCAACCGATGTAAGTTAAGCCAAACAAGCAGCCGCCCAATTAATGTATAATTTAGGTGGTTTGGAAATGAGTTGGTGGATTTATTTGAGTGTGAAAAGGGGATCCGTGAGTTTTGAGGGAAATGAGGGATGGGTTGGACGGCAAGTGGGGGCTAGGATTTGGAAGTTTGGTGGCTTGTTGGAGGGCAATGGTGTGTCATGGTTTAAGTGAGGATGATGTGGGGTGATTGGTGTGGCCGTGTATGAGGTTAGATGGAGTTGGGAGTGTTTGAATGGTGGGAAAGCTCAAGACAAAGTATGAACAAGGCATGAACATAATAAACCATGGTATGCACGAAAAAATGGAGATGAAGATTAAAAAAGAAAATACTCAACAACAAAATAACACTAAAAAAATTAGCTTGAGCAACTTCCATTCACGGATGGCAAGAAGTGCTTCTATCTTTTGAGGTTCATGGATTGAACCCAAAAGATGGAAAGATAGCTCAAGAAACTTTATGAACATGAAGAACAAGAAAAACAATGGTACAAACGCAAATGATAATGGAAAGCAAGAAAAATTATGGACTAGAATGCATAGTAATCAATAGTTGGTAGAATTCAAGCAGAAATTCATGCTTTTAATCAATTAAAATCACAACTTTGATTTATCCTTATTAATAATTTTTCCATTTAAAATCAATAATAATGTCATGATGAATATTAAATAGCTAAAATATGCAATATCTCAGCTCAATCACAGCCCCCAACTAGCTTTTTGCAAATCCTTGAGCAAAATAGTGAAAATTAATTGAGATGAATATTGCATAAAGATTGAAATTCAAACAAAAACAATCGAACACAATTCTGAATTCTCACAAAAGTGACATGTTACTACTCAACCCCAAGGGTTATACCCACCAAGACTATCTCAACAATCTTTCACATAGAATTAAGGCAAATATCTCAGGACTTAAATGTGTGTGTGGAGCTAAACTGGTTGTGTGTTCCTCATTACTAGCCATGATTTGTCACAGGATTTTTCAGCCTTAAGATTTAATCATTGCTGATTCTAACTACCTCAAAGCCAAAGGGACTAGCAGTTTTCACGCCAGCTCTGTTTTTAAAGGTTGGATACTCAACCCCCAAAGTCTTGGGTAACTGTTTCTAGCCCTTTTTACTTAGGAAAGTTCACTAAGTTGCCTTTATTTTATTTTATTTTATTTTATTATTATTTTTTTTCAATCCTTTCTCTTTTCTTTTCTTTTCTTTTTCTTTTTGGCATGGCTCGGTAGTCCTGCAGTTTACTTCTCCAGTATTAAATCAATGAATGGTAAATAAGGAACACTACAAGCGTAAGCATGTGCAAAATGTCCTTCAAACTTTGCCTTTCGTTCTACAAAATTTTTTATCAAGTTTCATCTCAATAACTATAACATCTTGATGTTTCAAGCCACATATCAACATAATATGATGCATCAAAAATCATGCTCTATGTTTAAGCTTGAAGATAAATCTTCACAAATGATCTCGCTCAACTACTCCATCAAGATGCTCAAATTTCACAAATCTCAAATTTCAAATTTTTGGGTTTTTTTTTTTTTTATTTTTTTTTATATGTGCACACATGCTACCCCCCAACTAGTGGGAGACATAGTCCTCAATGAATCAAACAAAAGAAAACAAAGTGCACAGAACTAAGCAAACAAAACAAACAATCAACATGAAATATAAAATCAAAGCAAACGAACAAATAAAAACAAAGCAAGTAAAGAAAACTGTAAAGAAGGAAAAACAACTTAAAATACTTCCCTGAGGTCTTGCACAAGCAAGATCTCATCATGTGGATCAAAGACCTTCAGAAATGACTTTAGACGTTGTCCGTTGACAGTGAAGCTATTACCATTTTTTGGATTGACAATGTCTACCGCGCCATGAGGATGAACGGTCTTTACAGTGTACGGCCCACTCCATCGGGATTTCAACTTTCCAGGAAAAATATGCAAGCGAGAGTTGTAAAGAAGAACTTCCTGGCCAAGTGTGAAATGCTTTGGATGAATTTTCTGATCATGCAGAATTTTCTTGCGTTCCTTTGCCAGTTGCGCGTTGTCATAAGCATTCCGACGAGCTTCATCCAATTCATTGATCTTCAATTTTCTCAGCCCTGAAGCTTTATCAAGTGACATGTTAACATGTTTTATGGCCCAAAGAGCTCGATGCTGAATGTCAACAGGTAAATGACAAGCTTTACCATAAACTAATCGATAGGGAGACATCCCTAGATTTGTTTTAAAAGCTGTCCTATAAGCCCACAAAGCATTAAGAAGCTTAATCGGCCAATCTTTCCTATTAGGATTTACTGTTTTCTCCAGAATGATTTTTATTTCTCTGTTTGCCAATTCAGCTTGCCCATTTGTTTGAGGTTGATAATGGGTAGAAACTCTGTGTGTGATACCATATTTCTTCACAAGTGTAGAAAATGGTTTATTGCAAAAATGAGAACCCCTGTCACTAATGATAACCTTGGGCATGCCAAATCGAGCAAACAAAGATTGTAAAAATTTTAGTACAACATGATGGTCATTGGTTTTGCAAGCGATGGCCTCAATCCACTTTGAAACATAGTCCACAGCCAATAAAATATATGTGTTTCCAAAGGAAACCGGAAAAGGTCCCATGAAGTCTATTCCCCAACTATCAAAGATTTCTAAAGTAAGAATGGGGAAAAGGGGCATCATGTTTCTTTTGCTAATGGCTCCCAACTTTTGACAAAACTCACATGCTTTACAAAAATTGTAAGCGTCCGTAAACATGGAAGGCCAATAAAAACCGCTTTGCAAAATTTTTGCCACTGTTTTATTTGCTGAAAAATGACAACCACATGCACCCTATGACAAAATCTCAATACTGAAGAAAACTCATCATCAGGAATGCATCTCCAAATCAATTGGTCCAAACAATACTTGAAAAGATAAGGGTCATCAAAGTAGAAATATTTTACCTCAGATAGAAACCGACGCTTATCTTGGGTTGACCATTCAGAAGGCATTCGCTCAGTCACCAGATAATTGACCACGTCAGCATACCAGGGAGCTATATCAACCACAAACAGATGCTCATCCGGGAAACTATCATCAAGAGGAAGGCTGACATTTGAAGAAGGAGATGATGACAATCTAGAGAGGTGGTCAGCTACCACATTTTCAACTCCTTTCTTGTCCTTAATGTTGATGTTGAACTCTTGAAGTAATAGAATCCAGCGAATCAAGCGTGGTTTTGCATCTTTTTTAGCCAACAAATACTTAAGACCAGAGTGGTCAGTGAAAATAGTAACAGGAGAACCAAGAATATAAGCCCGGAATTTATCAAGTGCAAAAACAACTACAAGCAATTCTTTTTCAGTAGTGGTATAATTTTTCTGGGCATCATTCAAGGTTCTACTGGCATAATAAATCACAAAAGGTCTGTTATCCACTCGCTGCCCCAAAACAGCTCCTAAGGCATAGTCACTAGCATCTGTCATAATCTCAAAGGGAAGGTCCCACTACGAGGGTTGCACAATAGGGGCAGTGGTAAGCGACTTTTTCAAGGAATCAAATGCTTTTTGGCACTCATCAGTCCAAACAAATTCAATATCATTTTGTAAAAGAGTGCACAAAGGTTTTGCAATGGAACTAAACCCTTGAATAAACTGCCTATAAAAACCAGCATGACCAAGAAAAGAACGAATATCCCTAACTGTTCTAGGGATAGGAAGTTTAGATATTAATTCAATCTTTGCCTTGTCAACTTTTATACCCTCAAAAGAAACAATATGCCCTAACACAATGCCCTGAGTAACCATAAATTGGCATTTCTTCCAATTAAGTAAAAGATTTTTTTCCTCACATCTCTGGAGAATACGTGCCAAATTATACAAACAACTCTCAAAGGATTTTCCAAAAACAGAGAAATCATCCATGAGTATTTCACAAATATCATCAATCATATCAGAAAAAATACTCACCATGCATCTCTGAAAAGTAGCTGGAGCATTACACAAACCAAAAGGCATTCTAGTAAAAGCAAAAGTGCCAAAAGGACAGGTGAAAGTGGTTTTCTCCTGATCCTCAGGTGCTACAGCAATTTGATAATAACCAGAATAGCCATCCAATAAACAATAATATGCATTACCAGCTACTCATTCCAAAATTTGATCCAAGAATGGTAAAGGAAAATGATCCTTCTTACTGGCTGAATTAAGTTTTCTATAATCAATGCACATTCTCCAGCCAGTAACCATTCTAGTTGGAATCAACTCATTTTTATCATTTTTTATGACAGTCAAACCAGATTTCTTCGGTACCACTTGAGTTGGACTTACCCACTTACTGTCTGAGATGGGATAAATGATACCTACTGCAAGTAGCTTAAGCACTTCCTCTTTCACGACTTCCTTCATGGTAGGATTGAGCCTACGTTGAGCATCACGAACCAGTCTAGCATCGTCTTCAAGATGGATTCTGTGGGTACATACAGTGGCATCAATGCCTTTGATGTCTGCTATTGTCCAACCAATTGCACCTCGATGCTTTTTTAATACTTCAATCAACTGGGCTTCATCCTTCTGATTTAGCTTTGAGGAAATCACCACCAGAAAAGTGCTTTCTTCAGGTCCAAGAAATGCATACTTTAAATCTTGAGGAAGCGGTTTCAGTTCCAACTGAGGAACTTCTTCCTCTGAAGATCTAAGTATGTCTGGTGGTGGTAGAGCTTCGAACTGGGGTTTCCATCTTGCTCCCGCAAATTGTACTTCAAGTGGTAAAGATGAATCTGCAAAACAATCAAAAAAATCAAAGTCATCTTCATTGATATGATCAATTTTCTCATCAAGTAAAAATTCAGGTGTCTGAAAAATATAATCATCATCAGAGAAAGGAGAAGTTGAGCAAATAAAATCTGTTGGTGTCAAACTCTCCACAGCATTCAAATCACTTGTGTCATCAAAATGTGCCGGCATCTTGCAAGCGTTGAAAACATTCAACTCAAGTGCCATGTTCCCAAAGGTAAGCTTCAAAACTCCTCTTCTACAATTGATCAAAGCATTTGATGTAGCTAGAAATGGTCTTCCTAGGATGACAGGAGCTTGATAAATAGTGGAGACCGGCTGCTGCATGTCAAGAACCACAAAATCTACTGGGTAGTAGAATTTGTCCACCTGGACCAACACGTCCTCTACAATACCCTTCGGTACCTTAACTGATCTGTCAGCCAGTTGTAGCATGATGGAGGTCTTTTTCAGCTCACCCAATCCCAACTGCTCATATACTGAGAACGGTAGCAAGTTCACACTACTCCCCAAATCAAGTAAAGCTCTCCCAATTCGTGATTCACCAATCATAATGAAGATGTTGGGAGAGTTGGGATCTCCAAACTTCTGAGGAGTCTCGCTCAATATCGATGCACTAACTTGCTCCGTTAGGAAAGCTTCCTTCGTCACATTCAGCTTCATTTTCACCGTGCACAAGTCCTTCAAAAATTTTGCATATGAAGGCACTTGTTGTATGGCATCCAAGAGTGGAATATTGATTTTCACTTGCTTGAAAATCTCTTGAATTTTCGTGTGATACTTGTTCTTTTTGCCAGCTGCCAATCTCTGAGGATAGGGTACCACAAGTTGGTATCCCTTACTAGTTTCAGCATCTGCACTCACAGGCTTCTTCAGTTTTGGTCTCGCTACCTTTGGTTCTTTTTCAACTTCATCCGTCTCTGCTGCATCTTTAGGCGTAGGAGCAATTACCTCTGTGTCTATGGTCATCTCAGGTCGGGGAACTTCCTTCCCACTTCTCAAAGTAAGAACAGCTTTTGTTGTTTCAACAACGTCTCCTGAGACATTATGCACTTGATATTGTTGTTGTCTGTATACTTGAGGATTAGGCTGAGGCTGTGCAGGAAATTTCCCTTTCTCTAGGGTGCTCAAGGTTGTGCTCATCTTATTAACAGTGCCACGCAACTCATTTATGGCCTGAGTATTTTGATTATTTGTGGTGGCCTGAATCTGCATGAATTGCTGAAGTGTATTGGCCATCTGAGCCATACTGTCATCTAGAGTCTTCTTGGCAGATGATGAAGGCTGAGGACTTTGTGCAGCTACATGAGGCTGAAATCCAGGAGGAGCTACATAAGGATAGCTCTGAGGATTTTGATATGGTGGATACTGGTGCTGAGGAGCACCTTGATTAAATGGCTGCTGCTGAGGTGGTGGGGACCGACCAGGCTGATCATTTCTCCATGAGAAATTTGGGTGATTTCTCCACCCCGGATTATATGTGTTGGAGAAAGGCTGATTCTGTGCTCTATTAACCTAGTTAGATGATTGCATTGGCTCAGACCCACCTTCTTGAAATACTGGCATTCTTGGGTCTTACGGTTTGAATCAGCACATATAGAACATGCCTCTGCTACTTTCGCAGCCTTTACTTTTTCCATTTCCATGACCTCCATTCTTCTAGTCAATGCAGTTATTCGGGCTTGAACATCAGTGTCTCCTTTAAGCTCATATCTGCCCCCTCCAGAAATAGCCCTCAGTGGCTGTGCTGTTAATGGAACTCGATCAGTACAAGTGTTCCATTGTTGTGCACTCTCAGCAAGGTAGTCAAAAAATGATAATGCTTCATCAGGTTCCTTGCTGAAGAACTCCCCATTGTACATTGTCTGAACAAATTGCTTGCATTCCGAAGTGAGACCAGTGTAAAAATAGCTCACCAGCCTCCAGGATTCAAAACCATGATGTGGACAAATGTTCACCAAATCCTTAAATTTTTCCCAACTGGCCTGAAAGGTCTCATCAGGTCTCCGATTGAACTGGCTGATCTGCTCTTGCAAAAATTGAGTTCTCTGAAAAGGAAAAAATTTCTGTAAGAATTCACGCTGCATGTCAGACCAACTAGAAATGGAATTAGGTCTCAAAGAGTTAAACCAAATCTTCGCTTTATCCTTTAAAGAGAAAGGAAATAAACGAAGTCTAATGAATTCATCAGTAACAGCCCTAGTGATAAAAGTAGCACAAGCCAGCTCAAAATCTGTCAAGTGTTGGTAAGGACTCTCAGAATCCATCCCGTGGAACTGAGGTATCACTGACATCATGCCATACTTGATAGAGAAATTAGGTGCATTTTCAGATAAAATTATGCATGAAGGTGTAGTGGTACGAGTGGGTTGCAAATAGTCCTTAAGAGTGCGTGGTGCAGGTGCAGCCATGTTTTCTGATTCAATTTCAATTTCGTCACCTGGCTCACTCAAAGAAAAGATAGACGAACTATCTATCTCCAAACTGTGTATACTACTCTCAACACTCGATGTGACTCTAAGCAACCTATTTGAAGTGTCTCTTACCCAAGACATGAAACATCAATCTAATATGGTAGAGAAAAAATAAAATAAAATAACAAGTTTAAATTTAAGTTAGATAACTTTTCCCCGGCAACGGCGCCAAAAACTTGACTCACTCAAAAATGAGTAGCACTAATGCTATCCCAAGTGCAGGAGGATGTCGTGTAATAATTAGGAATAAATTCCTAGATCGCCTCCTCAGGCAAAGTTGCTTAAAATTAAACTCGTTGAAAAAAATGTGAAAAATTTCATAGAGAGAAAATAAAATGATGGTATGTACAATGGATGGAAAAGGGTACTAGTCATGGACTAGATTCATGTTTTTAGATTTTGATTGTTGGATTGAAATGTAAAGGACTAATAAATTAAACTCAGAAATTAATAAAACTAAATTAAGAATTAAACTAAATTAGAAAGTGATTGTCAAAACATGAACTGAAAATTGAAAATGCCCAAAACCAAGATTCTAGAATTCATCTTTGTAATTAAATCACAAATTCTCAAAATAACACATAACAATTGTAATCACTATTAAATGAAAACTTAAGGAAGTGAGAAAAATAAATAACACAAAATAAGTAAACAGAAAATAAATTAACCAAACTTCTAAGTAAAAAAATATCTCAAAAGTATTCTATAAACTTTAAACTGAAGTTAAATAAAAATAGAGAACGAAAAGTTTAAACGAAAACTTCCTTTCACTATTCAATTGAAATTCAAAACAAAAAGGAAACAACTTCTCACGTATGATGTTCAGAAAAATCAAAAACAAAAACAAAAGCTTAAAACCAAACCTTTCTTGCAATAAATTAAGGTAACACAATTAATTAGAACTTCTAAAACAATTCTTTATGAAACAAACTAGCACACTTGATTAAAACTTCTAAAACAATTTCCTTTTGTTACATGAAACAAACTAGTAATGAAACAAACTAGCACACTTAATATTAAGGTATTACTCTTAATGAAATAAAATTCTAAAACAAATCTTAATACACTTAATAAAAATGCTAAAACAACAAAGCTTTGAAGCCAAAAGGAAAAACAAAAATCCGAACACAAGAAAGAGCCAACTCTTTCAAGAACATAACAAAGAAATAATAAAAGCAGAAAATTGTAAAATGTAAGTTGTAGTTGTGTGTTGTAAGTTCTTTTTGTTGAGTTCGGACGGCATTCTTTTATAGCCGAACATCTTAGCTAGTTGCATCTCACATTCAATTGGTTTCACACTTCAATCTCGCATTCACACCTTATTTCGGCCACCTCTTGCATTCACACTCAATTGGTTTCACACTTCAATCTTGCATTCACACTTAATTTCGGCCACCTCTTGCATTTCTCCTCTCTCATCTTATTCAATTGGTTTCTTAATTCAAACCAAACACCTACTCCCTCACCAACACGTTTTTCACACCTCAATGTCTTTTCTTTTCTTTCATGCACCGACTTTACTTCCTTCCTTTTTATTTTTCAGTTTCAGCACAACACACTTTACTTTAAGAATAATTCCAGCCGACTTCTCTTATCTCTTCTCTTCAATTTGTTTTTCAATTCTGCCGTCCAGCCACTCTCACATATATATATATATATATATATATATATCTTTAGATGGCTGCCTCAAGTTGGTGCTGCCCTTCCTCCAATCAATTTCATTTCAGCCGAAATCCATCTTCAATTCACACTTGGTTGAAAACTCAAGCATGTCTTAACGCTTCAACAACAGCCGACTTCTCTTCCAATCCATCACATGTTCTCTTTCTATCTTCTTTCATTCGGCTCTTGTCCAATTCAATGGAAAGGAAGCAGCCTTTTATGACTTTTTCAATGTTAAATTTGGTGGAGAGCAGCAGCCTTCTTCTTCATATAATTTCGGTGGACAGCAGCAGCCTTTGATGACTTCTTCCTTCATTTCGATGGACAGTAGTTGGTGGACAGCAGCAGCCTTCTTCTTCTAATCCATCACATGTTCCTCACCTTAATTTAGCTGCACCAACCGATGTAAGTTAAGCCAAACAAGCAGCCGCCCAATTAATGTATAATTTAGGTGGTTTGGAAATGAGTTGGTGGATTTATTTGAGTGTGAAAAGGGGATCCGTGAGTTTTGAGGGAAATGAGGGATGGGTTGGATGGCAAGTGGGGGCTAGGATTTGGAAGTTTGGTGGCTTGTTGGAGGGCAATGGTGTGTCATGGTTTAAGTGAGCATGATGTGGGGTGATTGGTGTGGCCGTGTATGAGGTTAGATGGAGTTGGGAGTGTTTGAATGGTGGGAAAGCTCAAGACAAAGTATGAACAAGGCATGAACATAATAAACCATGGTATGCACGAAAAAATGGAGATGGAGATTAAAAAAGAAAATACTCAACAACAAAATAACACTAAAAAAATTAGCTTGAGCAACTTCCATTCACGGATGGCAAGAAGTGCTTCTATCTTTTGAGGTTCATGGATTGAACCCAAAAGATGGAAAGATAGCTCAAGAAACTTTATGAACATGAAGAACAAGAAAAACAATGGTACAAACGCAAATGATAATGGAAAGCAAGAAAAATTATGGACTAGAATGCACAGTAATCAATAGTTGGTAGAATTCAAGCAGAAATTCATGCTTTTAATCAATTAAAATCACAACTTTGATTTATCCTTATTAATCATTTTTCCATTTAAAACCAATAATAATGTCATGATGAATTTAAAATACATTGGTTTTAAATAGCTAAAATATGCAATATCTCAGCTCAATCACCGTGGTAGTTCCCACTACGATTCCTAACCCAGAATGATAGAAGTTGTTATAGGACAGGAGATTAGATATGGAGAAGCGCAAGCGGCCAGCACTCTGCATAGTCAAGGAGGCCCTAAAAAGCCCTGAGTAATCGATGGAGCCATCCTTAGTGGAGAGGCTAGAAGCCATTGATCAGTTTATAATTGAAGTCCTATAGCTTTTTAAGAAACTAAGGAAGATAATCAACAAGGACAAGGAAAATTAGAGAAAATCTTATAGGATTTATGAGTTGGATCTTAAAAATTTGTAATAAAAAAGGAGATTATGGTTAGGAGGAAAGAGAATCTATGGCACGTGGTCGACATGTGGAAACTTCTTCAAGATCAAGAGACGACAAGCAATATAGAAGTTATTCGCTAAATGACAGAAGTGGTATGACATCAGATGGTGTAATGGTAGAATGCTAGGTAAGAGCTGCCTAGAGAAGAAAACGAGGGTGTCCGTTTGAGTTATTTCTAGTATATAGATACCTAAACTTCATGGGTACAAAAGGAGCCCTAAGAGCCAACAAGTGGCTTATCAACTTGGAAAGGACTTTCAACATTAGTGGGTGTATAGATGAGCAAAAGATGTTGGACACTTGCTTCAAGGAGAAGTCAGCATATGGTGGGACACAAATCGATAGTTGTTGGCACACAAGTTGGCAGACATAGCTACTCTCACTTGGGAGCCGTTTAAGAAGGAATTTAATAGTTGTTTCTTTCCAGAAATAATGAAGCATCAGAAATCATTGGAATTCACAAATCTGACACAAGGCAATCTGATAGTGGAACAATATGCAGCCCAATTTATGGAGTTGGGGAGATTCACCCGTCATTTAATTAATACAGAGAAGATGCAGGTTAGGAAGTTTCAAGATGGGTTAAAACCACGAATTTGGAATCAAGTTGCATGCCTGTGAATTGAGAACTTCCAAGAGTTGTTCAATGTTGCTTCAATAAAAGAGGTGAAGCAACAGAGTCTTATCTCCCAAGTCCACATGGATCGAAAGGGGGCAATGCCTTACTCGCTTGGGAGAAATATGGAGAAGAGAAAGGTCCCTGCCACCATGGATAAAGGAAAAGGTATAATAGTTAGGAGCACGATACCCATCACACCACCACCATGCCAAAGATGCAAATGAAGGCAAAGCGGTGAATGCTGATTAATCACCAGAGCATGCTTTAAATGTGGTTAGACTGGCCAATTTATCCAAGATTGTCCATGCAACACGCCTGGAGGAGTAGCAACACTAGGTGGTGGAGTAAAGACCCTTGTGAAGGCTAAGGTTTATGCCATCACACCTAGAGAGGTAGATTTGGAGGCTGACAAGGCAACTGATGTTGGAGTAATCACCAATAATATTTCCAACACTACACTAACTAGTAAATAGTACTTGTATGAGAAGTAAATAGTAATCACCAGGTTAAGATGATGCAACACACAGCTTGTGCTCTATTTGATTGAGCATCATGATCTTTTGTGTCTTTTGGTTGCATGCAAAGATGAGAGTTGAATACAAAACCTTTGCCTCAATAGGTTCTGCTAGCTATTTCAGGTGGGAAGATAGTTGGGTGCATGCGAGTGGTTAAGAAATGTCCATTGGAAGTCGCAGGTTTAACTTTGTATGGAATTCAACTTAATCCTACGGATGGATTGGCTATCAAGGCATTACACCAAGATAGACTGCCAAAGGAAGTGGTATTTGATTTGCCTACCAAATATAGAATCTATTACATGGCTGAGACAATTAAGTTAGTTCCATCGTTAGTAATAGCCAAACAAGTTAAGAAGAGTTTGATGGGTGGAGTTGCCGCTTATCTTGTGGTGACTAGTACAACGGAGGAGCCCAAAGGAGTCTAGGGAATACCAATGATAGAAGATTTTCCTAATGTTTTTGCTAACGATTTGCCTGGATTACCCTTAGACCAAGAAACAGAGTTCGTAATAGAACTAGAGCTGGCAACAGCCCCAGTGCACAAGGCTCCTTACCAAATGGCTCTAGCAGAATTAAACGAATTGAAGGTTCAAATCAAGGAACTACTACAGATGGGCTTTATTCACCCTAGCTTGTCTCCTTGGGGAGCACCAATCCTCGTTGTGAAAAAAAAAAATAAGACAGAACTTTGAGAATGTGCACTATATTGGGAATTGAATCAAGTAACTATCAAGAACAACTATCGCTTGCCACAGATTGATGATCCATTGGACTAGTTACAAGGAGTTTTAGTATTTTCTAAGATAGATCTATGATCGGGATATCATAGATTTATGATCGGGATATCACCATTTCAAGATCAAAGATCAAGATATACTTAAGATCGCCTTTTGAACTCTTTATGGACATTTCGAGTTTTGAGTAATAATGCCTTTCAGGTAGACTAATGCCTTGGTGGCATTTATGGATTTAATGAATCAGATCTTTAGACAGTACTTGAATAGTTTTGTGGTAGTATTCATAGATGATATATTGATATAATCCCGAAATGACAAAGAACATAGGGAACATTTGAGATTAGTATTGGAAACTTTGTAAGAACACCAGCTTTACACCAAACTTAGTAAGTGTGAGTTCTGGCTTTGAGAGGTGAAGTTTTTGGGACATGTCATTTATAGTAAAGGAGTAGTTGTAGACCCTACCAAGATAGAAGTCGTAACAGAATGGCAAAGGCAAACCAATGCCCACGAAATATGTAGTTTTCTTGGTTTGGCTAGATACTAAGGGAGATTTGTGGAATGATTTTCTGAACTCTCTGGTCTATTAACAGCATTGATGAAGAAGAATGTAAAGTGTGTTAGAAATGAGGAGTGTGAGAAGAGTTTCTAAGAGCTGAAAAAGAGGTTAACCACAACACTGCTATTGGCTTTACTTAAACCTTATAAGCCTTATGTAGTTTATAGTGATGCCTCTAAAATGGAATTATGATGTGTATTGATGAAGGAAGGATGATTCATATCTTATGCTTTGCGACAGCTCAGAGATCATGAACAGAATTATCATATCCATGACTTAGAAATGGCTACAGTAGTCTTCGCATTGAAGATTTGGAGACATTACATGTATAGAGAAAAATGCGAAGTGTTTACAGATCATAAGTATTTGTTTAGTTAGAATAATTTGAACATGAGGCAAAGAAGATGGGTCAAAACGATTAGCGATTATCAGTGCAAGATAAAGTATCATCGTCGATGCCCTCACTCGCAAGGCTCAAACCGACTAGCCATCTCTACTGGCTGAAATGAGGAACATATTGATTGGATGTCCACCAAGAAATGCCATATTAGCAGCAATACAAGAGATCACACCGTTAACTGAGAAAGAGATCTTAGAAGGGCAACAAAAAGATCATAAACTTGAGAAATTTCAACAAAGGATTGCGAAATCCAAAGGACTGCTGCATTTTACCATCGGTAAGAACGTGATACTGTGTTATAAGAAGAGGAAGGTAATTCCTGCGATCCCAAAATTGAAGAAAATGATTTTGAGGGAAGCTCATTGTAACCCTAGAAGCACTAAGATGTATCGGGATCTGAAAGGTCAATTTTGGTGGGAAGGAATCAAGAAGGACGTAGCAGAATTTGTAGCAAAATGACCATTCTACCAATTAGTGAAGGCTGAACATCAAAGGCCAGCTCGAGAATTGTAGCCATTGTCGATCCCAGAATGGAAATGGGTAGATGTGTCCATGTACTTTATGATAAGTCTGCCAAGGACATAATCAAGAAAGAAGATTTGGGTTGTGGTCAAAGGCTGACGAAGAGCACACATTTTCTTTCCATAGCTATTACAGACTCCATGGATAAGTTTTCTCTAATTTATGTTAAAGAGATAATTCAATAATACAGAGTACCCAAGTCCATAGTGTCAAACAGAGATATGCGATTCACTTCACGTTTCTGGCAGAGTTTGCAAAAGTTGCTAGGTACTAGTTTGAGGTTTAGTAGCGCCTATCATCCACAACTAGATGAACAAATTGAACGTTTGATCCAAACATTGGAGAACAAACTGAACATATGATCCAAACACTAGAGAATATGTTGCGAGCATGTGTGTTGGAACTATGTGGCAATGGGAAAGTCACTTGCCTTTGATAGAATTTGCTTACAACAACAGTTTTCGGGCCACAATTCAAATGGTGCCTTATGAGGCATTGTACAAGAGAAAGTATAGATCCCCGTTGTATTGGGACGAAGTCGGAGAGAAGAAAATACTAGGGTCTGAATATTTACAAGAAGCTCAAAAGCAAGTAGCATTAATTAGAGAAAGAATGCAAGTAGCCCAGAATCGACAGAAAAGTTATGTCGATAATCGACAAATAAATCTGGAATTTGCCATAAGAGATTGGGTATATATTAAGATTTCACCAATGAAAGGAGTTGTACGATTTGGCAAGAGAGGAAAATTGAGTCCCTGGTATGTAGGACCATACGAAGTCACTAGAGCATTGGCATCCGCATCTCCCTAAGTGACAGCATACACTTGAGCTAGTATTTGGGACGACGACTTTGGTTTGCTATCTATGTTGGGGGCCACTCCACTTCCTTGAGCATTATTGGGGAAATCTCTGATCATATCACCTAGCTGGCCACACCTAAAATAGGCCTTCATGGCATATCTGCAATTGTTGCCACATTGACTAGCTCTTGATAATTGTTGATTCAAAAGCAGTCAACTTGGCTGCAAATTCTCAGCTGCAAACCCCTTGAAATATTTATGTCTGCACCTTCTCTGTAGAATTCAAGTGAGGTGTGAATCTCCCTAATTTTATAAATCTAAAAGTGTACTTCTTAACTGACATGCTCTCCTTTACTAATGATGCAAGTTCATGCACCTTCAGTTGCTTAACTGATTCTAGGAAGAGTCGATTATCAAATTTTTCCTTGATCCTTCCCCAAGTTAATGCAGCAATGTTTCCTAGATCTCTCACCAGCAGTTGCCTTCTAGTGTCCCAGCAACAGGTATTTGGCAAACAACATCTTCTGATCCTCCATACGCCCACAGATCTCAAATGTTCAATCTAAATCAATTAGCCATTTGCCTACCCTTATGGTTCCTTTAGTGTCCATGAAGTTGGGGTATCTATACACTAGAAACTTTTCATTGGGGCAACCTCTGGCCTACACTTGTGATGGTTTCGGTCGGTGCCCTTGTGCTTGTTGCTACTACATTTGTCTTTGAAACAACTGCAATTGCTGCCTCAGAATCTCCATCATATGGAGAATATCCTCTGCCATTGTGTGTCCTCCATCCATGAGAGGATTCTGCTCCCTTTGATCATCATTTCTGACTGGATTTCAAGGTGGTGAACCATGGGTCATGTGTCTATTCTTGATACACATAGGTTCATGTGTAGCACATTAAAAGTCAAACTCAATATTTTTATAATTCAAGCCTAGACATGACACTGGTAATCCAACCTATATTCTGGGACAAATTCCTAAGGACTTGTGTTTTACCCAGGGACATAATTACTCTGATACCACCCTACCAAGAGTAAGTTATAAGTAATCTTACAAAATTCTTGAGTTCTATAAATCTTCGTGGACTGAAATGAGAGATATATCTAAGGTTAGGAATCATGTTATCAAAGGCAATTACAAAATCTAACACTCTTTGAGCACTCTTTGCAAATATGCCCCATAATTCCCCTAAACTTTGCAAATATTCCCCTAAACTTTCACTATTTGCAATCTGGCCCCAAAATTCACAAGACTTTATAAACCCTATCTATTTCCATTTTCTATTTTAAATCCATTTTTGAACTTATAATTTAATGAATCATGCAATTATTACAAGGAATTCACCAAAACCGAAACACATACTAAACCATGTTTCACTAAGTGTGATTTAGTCTTAAGATCATATTGAAATCTCTTGATTCACAAGTTGACACTTGACATAAACTAAATCAAATATGATCAATATTTTGGCACCCTAGGTTATGTCATAACCGAATATCTATCACATAAAATAGTCAACATAGTCACATATCACAACTTGAGACTTAGCATGATTTTCCTAACTTTTGTTTTGCAAATGGACACTAAAAACTTCAATAAATTAGATATCATAATTCTAACATGCCACATACTCATTTCTAGATGGTATTACACAACACTAAGCAACTAGTTCATGATATCGAAGGGATAGAATTCAAATCATACCACTACCTAAAACCCGAAATATGCATGTCCTTCACTCTTGAGTCTTTGACTAAATCCTTATGTAGCTTGATAGTTTTTCTTGAAATAGTTTACCCATGACCATCATATTCAAGCTTTAGCTAGTTTTTAGTGTCATTTTAACTATATCATTACCAAGTTAGAAGATTAACAGAAGCAAAAAGCTAAGAACCTCAAGGCTTGCACCGAGATCTTGAATCCATAAAAGTACATCACAACTCAACTTAAACACAAGTTTCCTGATTTAAATTAAAGCTTAACACATTGATCTAGTTTCCATTGAAAGGGATTTCAAGGATCTACTCACTAAACCAATACTTTAGAGTTCAAAAGCATCAACTCATAAAGGAAGCTCACACTAACCTCTGGATTCACTAATCCTAATCAATTTATGCAAAGTTTTGAATGAGATAACTTGTCTTACAAGCTCAAACTAAGATTAGACTCCCCATACAAGTCACCAAACTTCATCAAAACATAATTTATGAAAATCCTAAGACTACATGGCACTTCAAGTTAAAACTTCAAAACAACATACACTCAAGCTAGCTGAATTGAGCATATCCCAAAATTATCAAAGATCAACTATTTCCGTTAAGAAAGACATTCTAACACACATGCTAACATGTTCCTAACTTGAGTATCATAAAAATAGAAGAGGAAGAGTTGAAGAAGAAGGGCTTATGGAAATTATTTACTAAGAGAAAGGCTAACTCCCTTATTTCTCCTTTCTCACACACGGCTTCTCTCTTTTGTGCAAGGTTTGATGCGCAAGTTTGTGTACAAGTGAGAGGGAGTGATGGGGGACATGTGAACAAAATAAATTGAGATGAGGGGATCTAAGGGAGAGTGTTTCGGTACATGGCAGGGCATGGGCTAAAATGCTATTGCTTGTAAAGCTAACCAAGTGATTTGATGCAAGATTTGAAGAGAACTGAGTGACATAAGGGAAGGGGCGGTTGGCTTGAGTGAGGAGGTGGGTTTGGTGGTTGAAAAAGCCAATACACAGCAGGGCATGGGGTTGGGCATGTCATGGGATAGCTTGATTTTAAAAGGAGAAAGCTTGTGTTGTGAACGAAAGAGCAAATCAAGTTTAGGGGTATGCATTTAATGGAGTTGTGTTGCTTGGTTTTGGGGTTTGACTTTCAAACCCAAAGAGAGGGGGCTAGGCAAATGGTACATGGCTGAAGAAAGTGAGGGTCCTACCTAACACGAAAGGGAATGGTCCATTCATGGAGTTGAAGGAAAGGCAAAAATGAGGAGCACTCCAATGGTCTTAAAAGCCAACAGCAGGAGACACCAAGTCCAACTAGTCAAACATCTGAGCAAGCAAGTACCACATGGGAATCCTAGCTAACATGTCCCAAAGCAAGGTAGAGATGAGGAACTCGACCACGACAGAAGAGGTAGAGAATTCATCCCCTGTAAGGACGAGAACAAGGAGCTAAAGGAACTAATGAGTTTGGGCTAGTTGTAAGCTACCTGCCCAAGGCGAGAAAGGATCACTCACCAAAGAGGAAATACAGATAATGACTAACACAACCAATCATGGGAACTTTCTGGGATAACATGGAAGAGTTCAGTGAAGTGTCACCAACAAGTGCAGAAGCACTCACTCCATCTGAGAGGTCACATCTGGAGTGGCTCTACATTTAAAGGTGAAAGCTCGACAAGTCGTGTCGTCAGGACCCAGTAGTATGACCCAACTCCACGTGGAGGTTCCTCATTCAAAGGAGAAATGAGGAGTTGCCAGACTGTAGGGTGTGCGAACCATGCCTTGATCACTTGTCTTTTTCATCCTGCAATATGACAGGTTAAGGATGAAAGACTCCTATCCAAACATATATGCAACCAATGATATGTCAAAAAGGACATCAGACATTCCCACTTTATTTAAAGGACCTAGACATGGGATAGTATCTCACTATTGAAACCTTATTCACTAAAGAGATTGAGAAGGCAATTGCTGCAAAAAGGGAGCAAGAAAGCAATGAGAGGACTTCTAACGTAGGAAGGTAGGTTAGCTTCTAAAACAGTGCTGGATAATGTAATGTGAATATTGTGTGTGAAAAATATTGCATCACTTCTATAATCTTCTCCCCTTTTTCTACAAGCATAAATAAGTATTTACTCACTAACTTCTTATGCTTTCAATGTTTTCGATACTTTAATTGTTTTTCGCTTCTGTTGTAATATCTTGAATGGGAACTTTGGATGCCAATGTGTGCGTGTAAGTGTCTGTTGAGTCAGTGAGAGTCTATAATCATGGTATGGGATGGAGAATTTATCAGGACCATTCCGCGAAGCATTACTACATACATCACACGAGAAGGAGAATGCATTGTGAGAAGTGGGGTGGAACAATATTGTAGATGGCCTTACATAATAGTCAAGATATGGGATCTCCCAGCATATTATGTGCTAGTAGAGTAGCATACCGGGGGCAACAAGTTTCAATTTGTGCTTATCAGCAATTGAAGGAATGAATGCCTATGAGAAAAGAATGATACTTGACCCAATATTGGTTTTTACAAATTTTCTATTATATGTAGATGGGTAACTCCTCGCCATAATAGTACTATTGAGTTTTCATCTATTTTGCATAAAGAGAGGGCTACGTCCAGAGAGGTTGATTCCTCACCATACATATATGTAAATATATATATATGTTTCCACAAGGATGATTCCTTGCCAGGTTTTGAGAAATGCATGTAGTTGCAAGGAAAGAGGATGATACCTCCCATGCACTTGTGTATTATTCTAGTATTTGCATGATTCATGCTTTCATTGCATCCCGATAGCATTATCCTCATTACAGTCTTGTCATACTTGCCTAACCTATCTATAGTCTCGTTCTTGAGACAGAATGAGACTATAGACTTTGATGCAAGTTCAAGCGCTTGCCTGAGGAAGAGGAGTCAACACTACCTAAGTCCTAACTAAGGAGGCTATGACCTGTTTTAGCACTAGTGTTCACCATAGTTAACCTATGCCTTTTGTAGGATATTCATAACTGAGCAGAGCTTTCATTTATAACTTAGTCAACTGCCTAAGGTGACTAACTCTATGTATCTTAAATGATGCAACATTTTGAGGTTATGAAGGGCAAGAAGTCCCTATTTTTATGAAGTTTAGATTCTGATACATACATGCTTTTACATTCCTATTTCTTAAATTTGGTTAGAGCCAAACTGAGGTGCCTTCGATGCTCTTCCTCGCTCTTTGAATAAATCAGAAAGTCATCAATGAGCATGACAACAAAGCTATCCAGGTATGGCCTGAATACTCCATTCATCATATCCATGAATGTTGCATGAGTATATGTTAACCCAAAGGACATCACCAAGAACTCGTAGTGGCGGTATCTTGTCCTAAAAGCAATCTTCAAAACGTCCTACTCTCTAACTATAAGTTGATGATATTCTAATTACAGATCTGTCTTTGGGAACACTGAAGCTCTTTGTAGTTGTTCTAATAGATCGTTGATTCTAGGTAATAGATACTTATTCTATATCGTCGCCTTATCCAACTCCCTATCATCAGTAAACATTATCATCAAACGAATCTCCATCAAACAATAAAGACACCATAGTCACAAAACACAACCCGAGAATTAACATAGTGTTCTTAAATTTTCTTTTGCACATGAACACTAAGAACTTAAATAAACCACACATCCTTATCTCTAACATGCTAAGTAGTCATTTGTAGATGGTATTACATAACACTAAACAACTAATTCATGATGTCAAGGAGATAGAATACAACTCATACCATAAACCCTAAAACCCAAATATGCATGTCCTTTCCTCTTGAATAATTGACTAAATCTTTATGTAACATGTTAATTTTCTTGAAGTAACTCAACTATGATCATCATAGTCAAGCCTTAGCTAGGTTTAGCACCATTTTAACCATGTCATAATGAAACTTCAAGATTAAATCAAGTCAATAGCTAAGACTTCAAAGCTTGAACCAAAATCACGTATCCATAAACATATATCACCAATTCAACTCAATCACAAGTCTCATGTTTCAAATCAACCTTAACACATAGATCTAACTTCCATTAAAAAGGGTTTAAAGGATCCACTCACCAAACCAAAACTTTAGAGTCCAAAAGAGTCAACTCACTTAAAAAGCTCACATTAACTTTTGGTTTTACTAACCCTAAGTGATTCATGCAAACTTATGAATGAGAGAACTTGTGTTACAAGCTCAAACCAAGATTTTATGCACAATACAAGTCACCAACTTCATCAAAACTAAAATCATCAAGTAAAGCCTAAAACTATATGGCAATCCAATTCACAACTGCAAACAACAATGCTAGCCAAAGTCTGCATATCCCAACATTACCAAAGATCAACCCTTTCACTTAAAGAAAATATTCAAGCACAAGCTATCATGCTCCTAACTTAAGTACTCAAAATATAAGAGGAAGGGATGAGGAAAGGGGCTTACCAAACTTGTTCTCTATCACTCACTCAGTTTTCCCCCTTGTGAAAAGTTTGAAGTGCTTAATCTTGTGTAAGTGAGGATGACCAAACGAGGATGAGTGAGTGGTGGATCTAGGAAATAAAAACGGACTAGAGATGGGGATTGATGGCTTGGTACAATGCAGGACAATGGGCTTTGGTGCTAGTGAAATGAGACTTGTGCTTAAAAGAAATTGATGAAGTAACCGAGAGGCATGTGAGGGGCGGATTGATTGAGTGTAAAGGTGAGTTGTGGGTTGGAAAAACTTGGTACAATGGCAGGGTATAGGGTTGTAAGTGGCATGTGATAAGTTGCTTAAAAAAATAAACTTATATGTGTGTGAAAGCAAGCCACCTATGTGTTGTGTTGGGCAGTTGGGGAGTGAAATTCAAATGTGAAGAAGGGTGTACAGACATGGTACAAGGCTGAAAAGGTACAAGGCTGAAAAGGCAGGGCATGGTGCTAAAAAAGTGTGTAAGGTTTTGTAAGAATAGCGTGGCCTTGTCTTGTTCTACACTCAAGTTCTTTACACAAGTGTACGAAGCTTGGAATGTGTAAATGAGGTCCAAAATAGAGGATGGTGATGGTGCCATGTGTCAACAAGATTTCCTAGTGTTTCTTGGCTAACTTAGGTGTCCTAATGGCATTGTGAAAGTTGGTTGATGATGCGCCGCACCTACAATTGGCCCATTTAGCAACCGAGAATCATGAAAAATGTTATTGCAACATAAGATCCTAAAATTTCTCACAAATCTGACAGTACAATCCATTTTGCATATTATCATCCTAAATGCCCAAGACAATCCAAATGTTACAGTCCCTTAGCATCAACTTTCCTATCAAACCGAAAACCTAACTTGTTTTTAATCCATGAATTTTTCCTAAATTTGCATGACATGCCCAATGTCTAAATAAAAAAAATTCTTTGCATCAAACTTCTTTTGGGGCATTACGCATAAAAACCAATAATTACCCATTCCTCCCCACTTTCATTTTCAGTGACTTTAATAGAGATATGCCTTATAGTGAAAGCGTCCAATTTTACCTTCGTGGTCGACTTCCAAAATTTTCTAAACCACTGCTCCATCCTTTACTATCTACCACAAACTTCGATAAAATCTAATATGATTTCTAATTTTTTGACTCTTTCCCTACTACTTTTTGTTTCCATAAGAAAATCTATGTTGGGACACTTTGTTTTCACCAAGAGATGAAGTTCTCTAACTATCTGAAGGTTCTCAAGTTGTAAAAAGTTCCAACTTGAGTAAATCATTGCTACTGGTAGTGCCATCCAGCAAACTCCAACACTTCATCCTTAGTTATGCTCCTTTTAGGATTGAGCTTGGTTTTGGACTTTTTCTATAGAATTGTCCAAAATAACAGCTGCAGAGTTAGCCCTCCCTCTCTTCTTCACTCATCTATCACACCACCATTTGGCTCCATACTGGTCATACTAGTCAAAGATATTTTTTTCTAACAGGTGAGCCCCTCTTGCTCGCGTCTTCCACCCAATTTTCTTTGTAAATTTAGCAGCAGTAAAGTTCAAACCCATAATAGAATTTTTAATAATACTTACTAGATTGGTGCACAAGCTGGGACTCTTAATGAGGCTAGAAGAGAGCTTATCTTTAATCATGCCAAGCTTCATGCTATCATATGGCTCCTTATCCTCCATTTCTTTTGAGTGCCCTTTCACTCTGGTAGCTAAATCAGGGTGACTTACCATATCAAGATCAATACCATTTGGGCAATTGATAGGATGATGACTTAGAAAGGATCCCTTCTTTGTATTTAAATTATTAGCTTATCAGGATAATCTTCACAACCTACAACAATTGCTTCCATTTGAGAGGCCTTTCAATGTGCTGCCAATTTTAGTGACTGATCATCCTTTTCATATGTAGTTTTGCTACTTTCTAGCACATCGGAACTACCATGCTGATGAGCTTTTGTTTGGGTTTTATCTTGCTACCCACATATTTTATGCTTCCATATACACTTGGATTAATTATTGAGGATGCTCTCAACCATTGGCCATATAGTGATCGGCTTGCCTCAATTGGCAACTTTTTTCTATTGTAGATGAACTCTCCTTATGCTTCACCTTAGTGAAAATAGAAAATTGGCAACTTTTCATACTTGAAATCAATTCGTAGTTGTTTCACACCAATGTTTAACAATCTCCCTCGTGCCGTGGTTTTGTAATTTCAATATTAACTTTGATCCTTAAGAATTTCCCCCATCCAATTCCTACCCTATCAACATCTACTGCTATAACTTCATCAATAGCAGAGCCTATCCGTCTCCCCCTTCTTTTGTTATAGCAATCAAGGGCATATTGGGGAGTCAGACCCAAAAAGGTTGAGTGATAAACAAAATATCATTAGGAGGGGTACCACTTTCAAACTCTTGGATACAAACTAAATGTCTAACAAAGGACCATGGTCTACAAAGTTGTACTCTTTCTTTATTAGCCCCTTTCTAAAAATCCAACAAAAAACAATTCTCCCCGACTTCATTGAAGGCCGACCTAAGGCTTCTTTGTTTACACTTTTGTCCATAATAACGAGTGCTATAAGCCATTACTTTCCCTTTGAAATGGAATTTTTAATAGGTTTTTCTGGTAAGGAAATCTCCACTCTCTTCTTCTGAGTTTTAGGACTTTCCGCAACTGAGAATTATCTTCATCCATATTGGGAATCAAAAATTACCTCTTAGACAAGAGTCTAAGAAACAAACCTTTGCAACCCTCTAATATAACCTGTAGTGGTGGAACAAACACTTGCAACCCAACTAAAAAGAAAGGCTCTGAAAATTGGGATAACATAGAATGTGCATGCTCACTGATTTTAAGCACCCTGCCAAAATTTGGGAGCAAACAAGGTCAATTATGGTGGGTCCACAGCATGCTAATTGAAACAGTTACATCGACATGTTTTCCTTCATAAATCACTGAAAGCCTTAGCTGCAAATGCCTTCATTTTTTTCTCTATAGTTTAACGAAGATAATAATGGCTAAGGTAGCAATTGCAACGACTAGCACATACAGAAACTAAGGGTGTAACCATACAGAAACTAATGGCAGAAGGGACACGAGGAGCATTGAAAGGTCAGTAGCAAGAAATGGTGCAGCAACAATTGGAGCATCACCAAATCGTAATTTCTAGTATGGCAGAAAGTTTAGATCAATTTTCTAATTTATTAAAAACTTTGGTTGAAACAGTGAATGTAATGTCTCGTAGAGAGAGAGAGAGCCCTCGTGATAGAGATAATGATACTAGAACTCATGATGAAAGGGGTGGGGCTCAAAGAAATTTTAGATTAGATTTTCCACATTTTAGTGGAACTAAGCCTGCTGGTTGGGTCTTTAAGGCCAATCAATACTTTGACTGTTTTCAAGTTCCATTCTATCAGAAGTTCATGGTAGCTTCAGAGCATATGGATGGGGAAGCTTCGGTTTGGTACCAAAATGGTTTAGATTCGGGGCAATTTAATTCTTGGGAGACATTGGTGGTAGGTTTACAAACAAGATTTGGACCATCCTCATTTGATGATCCTATGGAAGCTCTTACTAGATTGAGACAAACTTCTTCTGTGAGTTTGTACACTTCTCAATTCGAGGCATTGACTAATAGGTTGAGAGGATTATCTGAAAGACAAAATGAGTTGCTTCATAAGTGGATTAAAAGATGACATTCGCATTTCTGTTAAAATGTTTAATCCATTAAATTTGGGGGCTGCTTTTGGTCTGGCAAAGTTACAAGAGGAATATGTGCTGGCCTCTAGGAAATCTTGGAGACCTTCTACTCATTATGCTGATAAGTGGCCAATTAACAATACTGGCCTTAATGACTCAGCTTATAAGGACCACAAAGGGTTGTTGCCTTCCAAGAAGGTAAACCTTTGTCATATTGATGAAAAGAGGAAAAAAGGACTGTGCTTCCATTGTGAGGAAAAATGGAACCCGAATCATGTGTGTAAGAAACCAAAAGTCTATTTTATTCAACTTGATTCTGATATAGAAAACCAACTAGAAGTTGAGGAGTCTGAGGTTACTATACCTGAAGAGCCAAAGTCTGAAAAGGTTGATAACTTGGAAGTTTCTGTCAATGCCATTTCAGGTTGTATTAGTGGTAATGCTATGAGATTGCATGGATATGTGGGTTCTTGTGTTGTTGAAGTTCTGGTCGATTCAGGAATCATACACAATTTTTTGGACCCTTTAGTAGTTAAAGCAGCAAAGCTAAGGGTTCAGCAAGATTCCTGTTTGCAAGTCTGTGTGGCTAATGGTGAAAAAATTGTGACTCAAGGCAGTGGGCAGGAAGTTATTAAGATTCAAGGCTCTAGATTCCCTGTTCCTTTTCATGTTCTTTCATTAGGAGGTTGTGATGTAGTACTTGGGGTCCAGTGGTTGAAGGCCTTGGGCTCAATTACTTGGAATTTCTTGGATATGTCCATGAGCTTTAATTGGGATGGTCAAGCCATTAAACTGAAGGGATTGGCTTTTGCAAGTGTTCAAAAGTTGGCTGGTGCTAAAGGCTTCAAGTCTGATTTTGTGAATAAGCAAGGTTGGTTATTGCAATTGATGCTTATTAACAAAGAGCCTACTAAAGAGTGTGGTGAAGGACCAATGTATGGGTTTCTCAAGGAGTTTGCTGATGTTTTTGAGGAACCAGTGGGACTGCCACCAAGAAGAGAATTTGACCATCCAATTAACTTGAAGGAAGGGGCTTTACCTGTTTCTATTTGACCTTATAGGTACCCTCATTACTAGAAGTCTGAAATAGAAAAAATTGTTTATGACTTGTTGCATTCTAGTGTGGTGAGGCCTAGTCAGAGTCCATTTTCTTCTCCAGTTTTGTTGGTTAAGAAAGGTGATGGAACTTGGCATATGTGTATTGATTATAAAGCCTTAAATCAGGAAACTATTAAAGACAAGTTTCCAATCCCTGTTATAGATGAACTTTTGGATGAATTATTTGGGGCAAAGATTTTTTCCAAGCTAGATTTAAGGGCTGGCTACCACCAAATTCGAGTAAGAGAAGGGGATATTGAGAAAACTGTCTTTAGAACACATGAAGGCCATTACGAATTCTTAGTGATGCCAATTGGGCTCACTAATGCACCTGCCACCTTTCAAGGGTTGATGAACCACATCTTCAAACCTTTTTTAAGGAGGTTTGTGCTAGTCTTTTTTGATAATATTCTGGTCTATAGTAAAACTGTTGAAGACCATTTGATGCATGTGAAAAATGTTTTAGGCATATTAAGACTACATACTCTTTATGCTAAAATATCAAAGTGCAAGTTTGGGTTACATGAGATTGAGTACTTGGGCCATATTATCTCTGGAAAGGTGTGCAAACAGATTCAGCAAAAACAGCAACTCTGGTTCAATGGCCCATTCCTAAAACCTTAAAGTCATTAAGAGGGTTTTTAGGTTTGATTGGCTATTATAGGAAGCTCATTAAAGGCTATGGTTCAATAGCAGCTCCTCTTCTTGAAGAAAAATTCTTTTTGTTGGAATGAAAAAGCTGCTATTGCTTTGACATGTCGAAAACAACAGTTTGCAATCCTCCTGTGTTGAGATTACCAGATTTTAGTAAACCATTCACCATTGAATATGATGCATCTGGTGTGGGTCTTGGTGCAATGTTAATGCAAGAGTCTCAACCTATAGCATTTTACAACAAAGCTTTGAAAGGGAAGGCATTATTGCTATCAACTTATGAAAAGGAATTGTTGGCTTTGGTTTCTACTATGCAAAGATGGAAACCTTATCTTCTTGGCCATTCCTTTAAAATCAAGACTGATCAACAAGCACTCAAGTTCTTGGTGGAACAGAAGATTGGAACTGAAGCACACCATAAATGGGTTTCAAAACTCATTGGTTATGATTTTTTAGTGGATTATAAAAAAGTCAAGGAGAATGTGGTGGCTGATGCCCTTTCAAGATAGAATGAGGAAGAGCAAGCTCTTTTGGCAGTAATTTCTTTTCCCACTTCCTTGTGGATTGATGAGCTTAAAGGGAGTTATTCTTTGTGGCCGAGGATAGCAGATATTGTTACTAAGTTGCAGCTTGGGTAACCAAGTCCTAAACATTTCTCCATGCAACAAGGGTTGTTGTTGAGGAAGGGTAAGATGGTGGTTGTTCCTGCATCCTCTATTCAGTCCAAAATTCTTGAATATATTCATAATAACCCACAAGCAGGTCATGTGGGGTATCACAAAACACTACATCATGCTAGAAGAGACTTTTGGTGGGAGGGTATGAGGAAAGATGTCAGGAAATTGGTCAAAGAATGTGATGTCTGCCAAGTCAATAAGAATGAGAATGTCTTGTACCCTAGCCTATTGCAACCCTTGTCCATACCAGAATCTCCATGGTTGGACATTTCCATGGATTTCATTGAAGAATTGCCTCTTTCAAATGGAGTTTCTGTGGTTGATAGATTAACCAAGTTTGCCCTTTTTTTTCTCTCTCTCACACCCTTATACAGCAGCTAAGGTGGCTCAAGTGTTCTTTAATGGTGTTTTCAAGGTACATGGCCTACCTCGTTCAATTGTTTCAGATAGAGACACTTTTCACCAGTGCATTTTGGAAACAATTATTTCAATTGCAAGGAGTTTCACTCGATTTTAGTTCCTCTTACCATCCACAATCAGATGGGCAGACAGAAGCATTGAACAAATGTTTGGAGAGTTACTTAAGGTGTTATTGCAGTCAAAGACCTAAGGAATGGAATTCATGGTTGTCAATGGCTGAATGGTGTTATAACACCACTGTCCATTTTACCATTAACATCACTCCTTTCGAGGCTCTTTATGGATTCCCTCCTCCTAAATTGCTGGCTTATGTGCCAGGTACCTCTTCAAATGATATTGTGAATAACCAACTCAGGTCCAAGGAAGAGTTGCTGATTTTATTAAGGGATAATATGCTTATAGCACAACAAAGAATGAAGTACTTTGCTAATAGGAAAAGGAGTGACAAGTCATTTGAGGTTAGAGATTGGGTATTTTTAAGACTTCAGCCCTATAGACAAAAGATAGTAGCTATGAGACACAATATGAAGTTAGCCCCACGTTTCTATGGCCCTCTCCAGATTGTCCAAAAGTTAGGGACTGTGGCATATAAGCTGAATTTGCCTGAATCTTCAAAAATACATCCAGTCTTCCATGTTTCCTGTCTTAAAAAGAAATGAGGCTAGCATATTGTGCTATTGCCTACTTTACCCCCTACAGATTCTTCTGGTCAAGTACAACCTAAGCCTCAACAGATTCTTGAGAGGAGATTACAAAGGAAGGGCCATCATGCTATTACAGAAGTGTTGGTCAGTTGGGTAGGGGCTACGGCTGAAGATGCTTCTTGGGAAAGTTTGAATAAACTGCGACAGCTTTATCCTCATGTGGTAGGAACTGTCCTATGAAGGTGTGTCTGATTGAAGGCCTTGTGGGCAAGTCCTTTAAGGAGGGGAGAATGTCTGATTGAAGGCTGAAAGGAAGACTAACAGCTTTAACTACCTTTGTTAAACGGTGCGTGTTGATGAGAAGGGAGAAGTGATTGTGAAACTATAAAACACTGCATTGAGACATTAGTAAAACGGTGCGTTGCAAGAAGACTTTAGGAAGGGGTGACTGAAAGCAAAGCGACGTCATGTTCATTTGCATTTAGTTTGTTAGTTGATTTTCTGTTAGGATCAGAAGTGTAGTATAAAAAGGTTGTTCTGATTACTGAAAGAGGATTTGAATTCTTGTAATTGTTACAGAGAGAACTTGTGGAGCTTAGGAATTGCTCGAAAATCTCTGCCAAGGAATTATAGTAGTTTCTTGGTTGTTCTTGTGTTTACTTCTTGATTTGTGCGATTGTGAAGTGTATTGCATTCTGTTGCTCTATTTCCAGTTGCTTACAACAGAGTTCTTCTTTTGGAGATATCTTGAGCAGGAAGAACGTAACACAAATATGAGCAATTTATAAAGATCTGACTTTAAATTTACAATACCAAATCCATGGGACAACAGGATGTAGGTTTATAAAGTCTCGTAAAGTAATCAAATCTTCTGAGTCAAAGATATTAATAGGCAAATTCACTTCTATAATTGGAATGAAGCGAAGCTATGGATTGGAGGATTGTGACTGCTCGAGCTCTGCACTCAACATATGATGGAGAAGAGCATCAATCCTCTGGCTTCGTGATTTTGTGCTGCACCAAGCCAAAAAAATGAGGCCAGGCTACTGTTAACATCCAAAATGAAACTAGACACGAGCTTTGAATAAATAGTTAGCATACATACCCAACAGTTCGTCGACGGTCCTTTTCTCCATCCGCATCCTAGATTGAGGAAGTAAAAAATTATTAAGATTTAAACAAGAATTTTGGTAGAACATCAATTTATATGTGCGCGTGTATATTAGACATGACTGGAATGGCAAAAAAAAAAAAACTACCGCACAACAGACATGGGTAGAAGCAACAAAAGCTATCGTTATATCTCAATAAGACCCTGCTCTATTTGAACAGTGGTTCAAGACCCAGGCCACTGTTAACAGAAAGTGTCTGATATCAAATACTTTATCAAAAATAATTGAAAAAATCTAGATATCAAATAGCTTTCAGAACCCAGCAGCACGGTCCTCGAAGAATCTTTTCATATCATAATTAAATATGAGGGAGACTCATCATGATCACTTTTTCACATATGGATCTGGCAGTGTAATTTTCCATTGCAACGAAAACATCAGAAAAGCTACCAACCTTGTCCTCTTCTTCCCTTTTTCCTGATAACTCGATATCCATTTCAGCAAAGAATGCCTCTAAGACAAAAGCTACAATCTGAAATTATATGGAAAACAGATATTCAAGTTAAATTTTACCCATAGAGCGCAATAAGTTTTACATTTCCAATAAAGAGGACAACCACAGCAGTGAAGGCAGAAGAGTTCATAATCTAGACTCCTAATACAGAGACCCTTAAAATATTAAAATTTATTCTCAATGACCCTGAAGACAATCGCGTGTAAAATCTGGAGAACAGAAGCAAGGATCCTGGCCTAATCAATCAAACAGAAACTAGTTGTATGGGTTATCGGTTATGGGTTGACACCGATGTC